>NC_068983.1:45064283-45065019 GCF_001194135.2 Octopus bimaculoides
AGAAAGAGACAGACTATAAAACATTTTGTTCTTATTCTCAACTTTTTCAAACAAATGCACCTGCATATCAATCTATTTATCTAACTATATATATATATATATATATATATATATATATATACATTATATATGTGTTTGCATATATATATATATATATATGTGTATGTGTGTGTGTGTGTGTGTGTGTGTGTATATGTTTATATGTATATTTATAATGTAATCACATATGTGTGTGTGCATTTTGCGTGTAGACACACATAAACATGCGCACACACACAAACACACGTGCAAACACATTTACATATGCACACACACACATACATACATACATCCAAACATACATTCACACCTATGTACACATACACACAATATATATATATATATATATATATGTATATATATATATATATATATATGTACATATATACATATACAATATATATACACACACTATATATATACATACACATATGTTTTTATTTGTTTTAGTCATTTGACGGCGGCCATGCTGGAGCACCGCCTTTAGTCGAACAAATCGACCCCAAAACTTATTCTTTGTAAGCCTAGTACTTATTCTATCGTTTGCTTTTGCCGAACCGTTAAGTTACGGGGAAGTAAACACACCAACATCGCTTGTGAAGCGATGTTGGGGGGACAAACACAGACACACAAACATATGCATATATATGCGCACGTATGTATGCGTGTATATACATATATATATATATATATATAT
>NC_068983.1:45066710-45067340 GCF_001194135.2 Octopus bimaculoides
ATATATATATATATACATAGTGATTCTATACACGTAACATAACATACAGCCAATGTTTAGAACCTCATCTGCTAGTTTGTATTAAAGACAAACTGATTTATTTTTCGAATTATGGTTTTCAACAAACGTATAAAGTTATCTTCACTTCGAAATCACTATCAACCCGCTCCTTCTAAAAGACTTATAAGGATCTACTAGAAATTGCTGTTATATGTATAAATTGATATAAACATACGCACACACACATGTGTCTGTGCGTGTGTATGTGTATGTGCCTGTGTGCATTATATATATATATATGTATATATATAAATATACATACATATACATATGTATGTCTTATATATGTATGGATGTATAAATACATGTATGCGTACGTATGTATACATACATATGTATGTACGTGCGTGTTTTATGCGTGCGTGTTTCCATAAATTACTAAAACAGACAGAGTAACAATTGGGTCCGAGCTTTATTGATGTTTATCGGATCTTCAAGACTAGCCATACTTTAATTATGTTAAAAGTACAGGGTGAATGAGAGTGAGAGAGAGTGAGAGAGAGAAAGAATGAGAGAGAAAGATAAGGGGGAGAGAGATATATATATAAGGGGAGAGAGAGAGAGAGATAA
>NC_068983.1:45068464-45069046 GCF_001194135.2 Octopus bimaculoides
TATATATATATACACACCAGGCTTCTTCAACAAATCCACTCACAACGCCTTGGTCAGCCCGAGGCTATAGTAGAAGACACTTGCCCAAGGTGCCACGCAGTTGGACTCAACCCGGAACCATGTGGTTGGTAAGCAAGCTACTTACCACACAGCTACATTACGTGATTAAGATGCAAGATTTGGGATGCATAATCACTCGAACATACTCATTGAATAAATATATTTTTGTGCATATGCCTGTGTTGGTTCGCGAGAGTGTATATAGATGTGTACATAAGTAGCACATGGTCTTGAAAACATAACAGAATATGTTGAGAGTATACACACTGCTAATTGTAATATGAGCAAAACACAACCAAACAAACAGGAAAATATGGGTACATGTATGTATGAATGTATGTATGTATGTATGTATGCGTATGTGTGTATGTATGTTTGTATGTATGTATATATGTATGTGTGTATGTATGTGTGAATGTATGTGTGTGTGCTTGTATGTGTGATATATATATATATACATACACATATACATAGGTATATATATATATATATATATATATATATATATATATATATATATAT
>NC_068983.1:45070086-45074912 GCF_001194135.2 Octopus bimaculoides
ATATATATATATATATATATATATATATATATACATACATGTACGTACATATATGTATATATATATTATGTATATGCTGTATATACGTATCTATCTATCTATCTATCTATCTATCTATCTATATGTATATATGTGAGCGTGTTTGTGAATGTGTGTCTCCGTTTTTTGTGCATATACATACACAAACACTCACGCACACACACACATATACACATACACAAAAACACACGTATACGCACACACACTTGCATAATATATTCAAAACTTAACAACTAGAATTGACCGGTAAAAAACAAGCGTTATAAAACTCCAGTCAGAGACGACAATACACTGATCCATTTGTATATGCATATATACATAAATGCATACGTAGAAACACACGTACGTACGTTCATACGTACACACATCCATAATGGCAAACATAAATATACATATATATATGCACATACATAATTGAATATATACACATGAGTGTATATATATATTCTTTTACGTGTTTCAGTCATTTCATTGCGCCTTACTCGAACAAATCGACCCCCTCGACTTATTCTTTGTAAGCCTGGTACATGTTCTATCGGTCTTTTAAGCCGAACTGCTATGTTACGGGGACGTAAACACACCAACGTCGGGTGTGTAGCGATGTTAGAGGGACAAACACAGGCACACACAAACACATACACAAATATATGCATACATATATCAGTTGCCGACTACCAAGTCCACTCATAAGGCTTTGGTCGGCCTGAGGTTATATATAGTAGAAGACACTTGCCCAAGGTGCCACGCAGTGGGATTGAACCCCGAAACATGTGGTTGGTAAGCAAGCTTCTTACCACACAGCTACTCGTGCGCATATTACATGCATAGATCTGTGCGTGCAAGATGCGTGCGAACATGCGTTTACATATTTATTCATGCATATTATATTTGTATTTTCGTATGTACATGTTTATCTATCTATCTTTCTATCTATCTATCTATCTATCTATCTATCTATCTATCTATCTATCTATCTATCTATCTATCTATCTATATGCATGTTATTTGTAGTAAAGCTTGTACATACATGCACACCCGCAAATACACACACAAAACACATATAATCACTTACAGATAATCCAATATCATAGAAGCATATATAGTTACATAATATATGAATTTACATATATCCATGTCTATACATGTATAACATAACTCACACACACGTACATATCTTACATATATATATTTATACATATGTTTCTGTGTATGTGTGTGCGTCCGTGCGTACATGTGCGTACGTACGAAGACAAAATCATAAACAGGACCGTTGACCTACACGCAAAAGACTACATTATATGGCGGTAGACAGCAGTTTTATTTTTCTTTTCTTGTGCAAGTTTTCACGACAGAAGCTCCGTTTCTTAGCCGACGACCGGTGGCTTAATTACTCCAGAATAAAATCACACACACACAAACAGAAGCATGCTTGTACACCCGTCTCACACACTTACACACAAACTTACACACGCACGCATACACACATACACAAAACAAACAACAACAATAACAACGTACATATAGATGGATACATCGATATAAATATATACGGCAATCTGTGCGTGCGTGTAAGAATATATGTATGTATATATATATATATATATATATATATATATGATACGATATTTATGTTACAAGTAACTTTAGCACTGACCAGTTGAGTTGTTAGTTTGCTTCAGTAATTTTGTCTCTAAAAAGTATTGTTACGATAGAAAGAACAAAGTAATTACATGCGAAGAGATTTCTTTCAGAAGAATATAGTGCATGTACGTGTGCATATGTGCGCGCGTGTATGTTAGCGTGTCTTTGTGTGTGTGTAAGTGAACATATGTATACATATATATATATATAAAGTTAAAACTTACTTGAAATATATATATATATAATGTGACGGTACGTACTCTGTAGGGCCCAGAATACGGTGGACGGATTTGTGATGGTAGAAGTTTATGTTGTAACGGTTGAGATTAATTTGTAAACAATAATATGGAATGTCCATCGGAGTCGTCACCTTGGAACTTAAAAGGCTATCTAGGATCGAATCCACGCCATCCCTGCAAAATCCACTACACACACACACAGTATATATATATATATATATATATATATATATATATATATACTCACCCAAATACACACACGAACAATATGTATATATAAGTACATATATATAACATGCGTTTGTATATATTTATATATATATACACACACTGGCATATATATGTGTGTTGCTATATAGAATCGTACATACACACATAATACATACATACATAAATGCATACATACATGTATGTATGCATACATGCATGCACACGTACTTACATGCATGTGTGTACACATAATTGCATATATATATATATATATATATATATATATATATGTGTGTGTGTGTGTGCGTGTGTGTGTTTGTATGTATGTGTGTGTGTGTGTGTGCATATATGTATATATCCCCATGACCAAAGCTGAAAGAGAAAATCCGAAAACACACACACACACACACACACACACACACATACAGAGGCACCCCCCCCCCCAAAAAAAAACGAACAAAAAAACAAACAAACCGCCAAACGAACAACTGCAACAAACAAACAAAAACTAGGGGTTTGCTACCATACCTTAAAGATCTGGCCCTTAAATTCCGTGTATTGTTAGATGTCCGGCTGGTAATGGACGTGGTATTCCTTTTCATAGTTTGTCCAGTAATGTGACCGGCTGTACAAGGTCCTGGACTAATCGCAGTTGTAGGATAATCACCACGAATCGCTCCTACATGATCCATCGAAGATTGTACTCCACTCTTGATTGTTGATGTAGTATTAGTAGTAGTAATAGCAGCAATAATATTAGTATTAAATTTATTATTATTATTATTATTATTATTATTATTATTATTAGTATTAGTATTGATGAGGATGTTGTTGTTGTTGTTGTTGTTGTTGTTAGGGGTGATTGTGTAGCTGGTCGCTATAGTGTTGTTGTAGCTCGTTGTTAGTGTTGTTGTTGTTGTTGGCAGTGCTGGGATGATCTGGCGTGCAACGGTCGCAGTGGCGGCACCAGCAGCAACAGCTGCAGCAGTGATTGCGTGGTTGTTGTTGTACTTGTTAGTTGTAGTAGTGGTGGTGGTGGTGGTGGTGGCTGTAGTGGTGATGCTGTTGTGGTTGTTGTGGTTGTTGTTGGTTGTGGTGACCGTGGTAGCAATGCTTTTGTTGTTGTTATTATTACTACTACTATTATTATTATCATTATTATTATTATTATTATTATTATTGTTGTTGTTGTTTTTGCCGGTAATATTGCCACCACTGTGGATGTTGTTGTTATTCGTACTATAGCAGTTGATGTTGTTGCTTGTGGTCGTGTTTGTAGTGGTAGTTACGGTGTTGGTGTTGGTGTTTGTGGTGTTTGTGGTGGTGCTGGTGTTGTATGTGGTAAGGTGCGCTCGGCACCGCGTGTTATTAATGTCGGCCATCTGTCTAAATTCGTTATACGAATCCGTCGTAATCAACACGTTGTCCAAAGCCATTGCTGCGGACCCGCTCATGTGCATTTTCATGTTGTTAATAACACAACAGCCGCAATTGGCAACGCCGCCGCCGTCGCTACCACTCGCGCTTATGTTCACGCTGACGCCGCCGCCGCCGCCGCCGCCACCGCCTCTACTGCTGTGGCTGCTCCTACCGCCGCCACCACCACCACCACCACCACTACTACTACTACTACTACTACTACTACTACTACTACTACTACTACTACCGCTGCTGCTGGCGATGTTGGTGATGTTGCTACGAGTGTTGTTACAATCGCTTACATTTGTATACAGATAATTATTATTACTGTTATTATTATTATTATTGTTATTATTATTATTATTATTATTATTATTATTATTATTATTGTTATTAATGCCACTCTTGTTCTTGCAGTGACTGCTGCTGCTGCTGTTGTTGTAGTCGTCAGCGCCACTACCACCACTACTGTCACTACCACTACCACTACCTCTACCACTACTACTACTACTACTACCACCACCACTACTATTGCCGATGTTATTGCAAGTGTTGTTTATACTGGACCCGCTGCCGTGTTTGGAGATTTTATTACTGTTGTTGTTGTTGTTACTGTTTTTATGGGAATATTGCTGCTGCTGATGACGATGTTGTTGTTTTTGTCGTTGTTGTATATGTTGGTGTTTCTGCCGATATATCTGTAGCTGTACTTGAGGTTGTTGTGATTGTTGTTGCGGTGGCAGTAGCAGTCGTTCGGACCGCGGTTGTGATTGCTGTGGCTTGTGCGACAGTTTCGGCTGTAGATGCGATTGTCCTCCTTGTAATACCAGTAGTAGTTGCGGTTGCAACTGTGGTAGGTGCTGTAGTTGCTGAGGTTTTTGCAGGTGCGCTTGGGACCGCAGTTGAGATTGTTGTTGGGACTGTAGTTTTCGCTGTGGTTGTATCTGCAATTGCAACTTTGGTTGAAGTTGAGGGTGTAGTTCTTGTTGGGCTGGACGCTTCAGTCGATGATTGCTATTATTATTATTATTATTATTATTATTATTATTGTTGTTGTTGTTGTTGTTGTTGTTATTGTTGTTGTTGTTGTTGTTGTTGTGTTTCGTCGGTAAGTTTCCCGTAAGCGGTGACATGGTACACTCCACGACTGGCGCCGGGCCGTTCTTCAATGCCGTACATCCAAACATAACCCTTTCTTTCTTTCTTTCTTTCTTTCTTTATTTCTTTCTTTCTTTCTTTCTTTCTTTCTTTCCGTCCTTCCTTCCTCCCTTCCTTCCT
>NC_068983.1:45078260-45079166 GCF_001194135.2 Octopus bimaculoides
GCGTGCTAACAATTCTGCTGCTAATAGTTCTTGCTTTGAAGACGCGGGTCTAGGCAGGTTCTTGTGATATGCCTTGTGTTTCTGTGTCTTCAAGAAAAACAAGCTTGTTATAATAACCTGCTTAGACCTGCGTTTCCGAAACAAAAACTATTAGTAGGTCGCACCTTTTTACTATGTACATTAAGTAATACTTGCGTCTCTCTGGATGGAATACTTTTTTTTTTTTATTTCACCTTAACAGAATAGTAAACACACACACACACACATACACACACACACACACACGCACGCACAGACCCTCTCTCTCTCTCTCGCTCTCTATTTCTCTCTCTCGCTCTCTCTTTCTCTCTCTCCTTCCGTATATATATATATAGGCATATGGCCTGAGATTTAGGGGCGTAGAATAGTCGATTACATCGAACCCAGTGCTAAACTGATACGTATTTTATCGACCCCGAAAGGATGAATAAACAAAGTCGACCTCGACGGAATTCGAAATTAGAATGTGAAGACTGATGAAATAAAATCCCCGAAGTGGACGGCACTGCACAGTACCACAGGTCCTATCTACTCCATCGAGGATACGAACCCAATATTGGGACCACAAATATTTAATGCCCTACCACAGAACATCAGGGATCTGTTAGGTGTAGACATGGAAGTCTTCAAAAAAAAAAAAAACATCTAGACAGTTGTCTATTTGCAATACCGGATGAGCCCATATTGCGACAACGTCTAACTCACTAAATCACTAGAAGCAATACTGGAAAAATCCCTGAATACAGTAAAGGCGGTGCACCAGTATGGCTTCAGTCTCTGGCCGAAACTCACAAAAGATAAAAGATAAAGATATATACATACATACATACATACATATATATATATATATATATATATATATATATA
>NC_068983.1:45079767-45080412 GCF_001194135.2 Octopus bimaculoides
TATATATATATATATATATATATGGGGGTTGTCTAGTCCTTATGCAGAGCCTGACCACCTCTTGTACCTACACTTTAGATCCCTTATGTCATCTGATGTGGCTTTTTAATCCAGACAATGTATTGAAAAGACACCCACATTGATTGCAGCAAGAGCTTCAGTTAAGCTCCTATCTTTGTGGATCTTAAAATGTGTGTGTGTGTGTGTGTGTGTGTGTGTGTGTGTGTGTGTGTGTGTGTGTGTGTGTGTGTGTGTGTGTGTGTGTGTACGTGTATGTGCGTGCGTTTATGTATGCCACAGAACCTCCCAAAACCTAGAAACCATTAATTAAGCATTACCCTTGCCTAATAAGATTATCCTTGAAGATAATCAAGCAATACCAATTTATATAATCACCAAAAACCATTAACCACAAAACAAATTAAACCTTACCAGAATGAAGGATAACTCATGATAACGAGTCACCAGGCTATATAAGCTTTAAAGACATAAAAGCACATCAGACATACATTCTCATCTTCATTCTCATACATTCTCTATACATATATATATGATGTAAATAATACATATGCAAATATACATACGTATATGTACATACTTACATCTATACGAATATATATATATATATATATATATATATATATA
>NC_068983.1:45080720-45081813 GCF_001194135.2 Octopus bimaculoides
ATATATATACATATATATATATATATATATATATTTATATATATACATATGTGGGCACAGGACGTCACGAAACGTACACAACAAAAACGTACGAAGCATGAGTACATGAAACATGGAACATGAACTGCTCTTTCTCACAACGAAAGACACAAATGGAAAACAAAACAAACAACATAAAGAACGACCCTTCATCAGTTGTTGGCTGGTTTTCTAGTCTCGTATTTCGAGCATTTAACAACACTACACGCACACAAACATTTAGAAAAACATACACTTGTGTCTTATCTTCATACGCGCATTCACGAGTACAAATTTATCCTCAAGCACACACATACCTCTATACATTAATCAATGCAGGTAAACCACAATCTACAAGAGTTGTATTGATTTCAACAAAAGAGCCTTGCTGCTTTGTTAGTGACCGTCTGGAATTCTGCAAAAGAAAAGAAACAAATTATATATTTCCCAAAGAAACATACACACACGCACGCGCGCACGCTCATACATACATACATGCACACATGCATGTGTGTGTGTGTGTGTGTATTGGGTATAAGGGAGAGGATGGGGAAGAAAGCTGATAAATCAAATCAACGCTGGTGTTAAAGTGACAGGTGGTGGGGAGGTGTGGATTAAGCTGTTGGAAGTTGTCATATTATTGTGTGTGTGAGTGAAATGTGCGTATGTCTGTGTATGTGCGCGTGCGTGTGTGTGATATAATTTCTGCAAAGAAACGTGACACTAAGCTCGGGTATAAATGTATATATTTGTATGTGTATGTGTGTGTGTACATATATGCATATATATATATCTATAGATTTATAGATTAAAAAGACAAACGAAAGAGCGATATATATGTATTATATATATATATATATGTCAGTGTGTTTGTGTGTGTGTGTGTGGTAGGCATAAGCATGGCTGTATGGTAAGAAGCCTGCTTCCCAACCATATGGTTCCGGGTTCAGTCCCACTGCGTGGCACCTTAGGCAAGTGTCTTCTACTATACTATAGACTCGGGTCAACTAAAGCTTTATGAGTGGATTTGGTGGACGGAAACTGAAAGAAGCCCGTCGTATATATATATATATAT
>NC_068983.1:45082499-45085845 GCF_001194135.2 Octopus bimaculoides
TATATATATATACGACGGGCTTCTTTCAGTTTCCGTCTACCAAATTCACTCACAAGGCTTGGTCGGCCCGAGGCTATAGTAGAAGACACTAGTTCAAGGTCCCACGCAGTGGGTCTGAACTCAGAACTATGTGGTTGGGAAGCAAGCTTCTTACCACACAGCCACGCCTTCGCCTATAGTCTTTAGTCAGTCATTTTTTTTTTTATCTATGGATCTCTTTGTATTTTATTTTTGTGGACTGCTATAGTCATTCGATGTTTTAAAATTCCTATTTTGTTTTTCAGACATTACCTTGTGTAGGTTGGAACTCCAGGAGCCATTAAACTCTGGTCGGGAACCACTGACTGTAGTCTCCCGACTAATATGCCTTTTAATCAGAAATCAGCTCAAATCGAAATAACAACAATAACAAGATTCAACAACAATGACGACGACAAGTGCAATATTAGGAACACCACCACCACCACCAACAGTAACAATAGCAGCAACAGTAGCAGCAGTAGCAACAGCAACGTTAATAGAAGCCAACGGAGTCGGTAAGCCATTAAAAAAAATATTTAAGCAGCGATTTCCAGTCGAGACATCCTGGATCACTGGGCTTCCGCTAGACCTCGCAGGGGGATTTGCAAGTAACAGTAATAAATAGGTCAATTATATGTAAATTAATTCTCGAGGAATTTTTGTCTTCAATAATGTATTATTTTTTTTTTATTTTGGAAAATAAATCACATTTTTTGTTTATTTATATCATATTTTTACAGGAATTAAAAAATGAAAAAAATAATTTAAAGTATAAGCGATCAAATTATCGATGAAAAAAACAATGACCCATTATCTCATCAAGTAAACAAAGCAAAAGAAAAAAAAAGTGGGGATTCAGCAGTAGAAGATGATGGGGGGAAGGATTGACGGATTAAGCAGCAGAAGATTGGGGTGAGGGAGTTACGGGTTGTAACCCCCAGAACAAATGGTGCGTTTAGCCGTGCTTCGTAAATACGACTGCAAAGGCGTTGCCGCAGTGAACGGCCAGCGACACTCGCTGCAACAGCCACTCTATCTTGCAGTACTCTTGTAATTTTTTTGTACAAGTACGCCATATTTATTATGGTGGAAAATCCTGACATTGATAGATAATAATTCGACCCTATGAGAAAAATTACCTCTTCGTAAGGTATTGTATGAGAATTTGCTATCTTAAAGTCTTCTTTGTGGTGTCTGATGGATTAAGTAAGTCGTACCACAAGACTTTCAAAGATGGCTTTATGATTTGTTTAATTTCTTACGGGATTTACCTTTATGAAAGAGAAAGAATAAAGGATTAATGAGGATATATAAAAGGGTTAAACGTAGTGGTTCCCTTAGAATAATTTCAAGGGGGTTCCGGGAATAAAAGTGTTTGAGAATCGCTGCTCGAGACACACAATTCATACCTGGGATCTTTTCTAGGATTTTATGGAAATAATTGGCGATTCCGAAAACGGACTTGTTTTCGGGTGGAAATATTCTAGCTCTCATTTGCTATCACTCCACATTGCACGATACACGATACATTTTCATCGGCTCTTTATGACTCAACACTAATTTCATCTTATATATTAAGGATACCTTGTTACAAATCTATGGACAATGAACATACAATAGAATTTCAGTAGAAAGAAAGATTGTTATATTCCAGTCGAATGTGTGATAGAAGTAGCCATGAAATGTCTGAATCAAGGCAAAATCGTCTAATGATAGACGTTGACGATACCACCGCTATCACAAAGATCATCGCTAAGAAATATTTATCAGAAACAACAAATTCTTTGAGAACAGTCAACTGAGGGTGGAAGAAATAATTGAAATATTGGTTTCAAATTTTGGTACAAGACCAGAAATTTCGGGGAAGTGGCTAAACCTGTTTACATCTACTCCAGTGTTCAATTAATACTTATTTTATCAACCCCGAAATGATGAAATGTAAAGTCAACATCGGCAGAATTTTAACTCAGAACGTAAAGACGGACGAAAAGCCGCTAAGCGTTTGCCCAGTAATTGAAATATTAGACGTATATTTATATGAATTGATATTTGGATTGTTATCGTTTATTTTGTTTCAATTTGAGATGTAGGATATTAAGAAAGGAACACCAAATTCTTAACCAATACTTATAGTGGTTTTTGCTTGATTCATTTTCCTTAACCCATTAACTGCCAATTTTTTTTATTCATAGTTTTTGGCTTTGCCAGGTTTCTTAGGACTTCAAAATAATATATAATATTTAAGTTTTATTCATATGTGAATTACTTTGGAAATTATGATAAATTTTTCGAAAAGTCCCAAATGGGGATCGCTACAAAAAAGCATATTTATCCATATCTATTTAATTGCAATAATAAACATTTTATTATTTTTGAAACTATAGTATCAAATACGAATGTGTATGAAATATCAACGAATGATATAGATGGGAAATGCATAAAAAAAAAAACGTTTCCAAAACAGTCAATATTTTCATAGTTCAAAAATTGCGATTTATGACATAAAATTAACCAGAGCTAATAATGACAAGCTTTAACTACTAAATATTGTTAAACATACCTTAAGTAATTCACTTTAAACACCACGAACAACCGGCAATGAGACTGTTTTTAGCAGATCCCCAAATGAGGCTCATAGCAGGCAATGGGTTAATACTGATTTCAATCCTTTGAAGCTGCGGTCATGTTCTAGCGATTACGATTTAGTTTGATCTTAATCGTGGGGACGCAGAGGCGGGCGGCCACATGCTTTTGTGCTTACGACTGAAAATAACGATGTTTCTGTCAGTTAAAGAACAGTTCACAAAAACCATGCGACCGCGTACTTTTTCATCTTCCAAAACCCTGCCCATTAAAGCGTAGTCTTGTTTTCAAAGGTCTAAGCATAGTATTGTCAATGTTATAATTGTGTTATATACAAAACTATTTACTCTTCATGTCTGTGAGTGAAAAGAAATCGGGACGAAGAATTGGTAAAAGACGGAAATATATATGTATGTGTGTCGATATACATACATACATACATGCCTGCATGCATACATTCATAAAAACATACATACATATATACATACATGCACACATGTATATGTATGTATGTATGTATGTTTGTAGGTATGTATGTTTATGAGGGATGTTGGAAAGTTCCTGGCTGTATGGGTATCTTGAAAGGTTTGACTGGAGGCCCAGCATTCTGAGTTTTTTTGCAGGGCTTAGAAAAGCTGAATGACCACTGCAATAAGTGTGAATCTGAGAGGGGAATATGTTGAATAAAATCATAATTAACTGATCCTCCTGTATATTCTTTTACCCAAAGTCAGGAACTATA
>NC_068983.1:45087968-45096119 GCF_001194135.2 Octopus bimaculoides
AGAGAGAGAGAGAGAGAGAGAGAGAGAGAGAGAGAGAGAGATAGAGAGAGAGAGAGAGAGAGACAGAGAGAGAGATGTGTGTGCGTGTGAAACAGAAAGAGAGACTTTACCCATATATTACTTTTAGTCTTTGAACTGCGAGGTAAGACTGAATTCCAAAGAGGACACAAAAACGATTTGCCTTGGTCTCCCTCAATCCTACTTCACCTCCTCTGTACAAAAACATATTAATAAAATTACTTTCTTGTATCAGAATAAAAAGTAAGAATTTTTTTTTCTGAGAGTGATGTTGACATCATGGATTATCATGTTTCATATTTAAAAGCAACGTCCTTTCTATCTTTCCAATTTAGATTTCTCTCTCACACAGAAGATTCTATATGCCAGGGAAAATTCGGCTGTTTAGAACTCAAAACAGTAAGTTTTCAAAAATAAATAGATAATTCTTCCTACTATAGGCACAAGGCCTAAAATGTGTGGGGAGGAGACAAGTCGGTTATTTGGTTAGTACTTGATTTTATCGACTCCAAAACGGAGAAAGCAAAGTTGACCTCTGCGACATTTGAACTCAGAACTTAAAGCGAGAAAAATTTCTTTTAAGCATTGTAACCAACGGGCTACGGTTCTGCCAGTTCGCTGCCTATAACATAAATAAATAAATAATGCATAAATAAATGAATGAAAATAAAATATATAAAAAGAATGAAAATAATTTTGCCGCATTCACAAAATCTTACGGAACATGTTACTGCCTCTTCGCATTATATCCTAGTAATAACACTGGACAGTGGAGGCGCAATGGCCCAGTGGTTAGGGCAGCGGACTCACGGTAGTAGAATCGCGGTTTCGATTCCCAAACCAGGCGTTGTGAGTGTTTATTGAGCGAAAACACCTAAAGCTCCAAGAGGCTCCGGCAGGGGGTGATGGCGAACCTTCCTGTAATCTTTCACCACAACTTTCTCTCACTCTATCTTCCTGTGTCTGCTGTACCTGTATTTCAAAGGGTCAGCCTTGTCACACTCTGTGTCATGCTGATTCTCCCTGAAAACTACATTAAGCGTACACGTGTCTGTGGAGTGCTCAACCACTTGCGTGTTAATTCCACGAGCAGGCTGTTCCGTTGATCGGATCAACTGGAACCCTCTTGAGAAGTAAAATAAGAACACTAACGATGAAATATCCTCCAACCAACTGCATTCGAAATGTTGCCATGATACTAAAAGTGGCTTACAATAAATATCTGAAGAGATACAGTTCAGATTGTGGAAAACAAGATGTATTGTCTTCTGACAGCCAAAATCTAGAACTTAATTCTTGTACGGTTCAACAATACAAGTAATACTTCTCAAGGATTCGTTTTGTCCCCCTACCACGCCTAAGTGTTAGATCTGATTGATTTTGTAGCGAAGTTTCGGAAATCGCTTTAAAACCATGTTATCATTTTACATTTTCTTTTTTAAATTATTGTTGTATTTCGGGACGGTCATTTTTTTCCTTTTTTGTCAAATAAACACACGCACTATATATTTGTTCTTCCCTCGTTTATTATTGTTCTTATTTTATCTTATGTCCATTGTCCGGAAATCTTTCGTCACACATCTGTGACCTCTTGAGCGACACTTTTCGTTTTCGTGTGTGCTCTTGCTCCACTTCCTCCATTCTGCTCTTCTATGATATTGTTTTTCCAAATTTCTTTCGTGAACGACTACGACATTTATTTTCTTAATGTGTAATAAGTAAAATATCTGCAACAGGCTCTAGAAGACACTTATGTTGTCATTATAATTTTCTAACTTATTCGGCGGCAGAATCGTTAGCACACCGGACAAAATGCTTCGCAGCATTTCTTTCGGCTTTACGTTTTAAGCTTAAATGCCACCGCGGCCAACTTTGCCTTTCGGGGTTTATAAAATAACAAATACCTACTTAAAGATTGGGGCTGATGAAATCGACTGGACCCCTCTCTCAAAATTTCAGTCCTTATACCTACAGTAGAAAGGATTGTTATTTAACAACATATATAAAGCTGCGATTTGGTAGAATCGTTAAAACGATTTTGTCAAAGGTGACTTCGCTCCTCAGTTTTTTCAGAGTCGATAAAATAAGTACCAGTTGAGCACTGCAGTCCAAATAATCGACTTAACCCTCTCTTAAAACTACTGGTTATGCACCAAAATTTTGAAGGAGTTATTTATGAACCACATGGTTCCAGGTTCAGTCCCACTGCGTGGTTTCTATTATAGTTGCAGATCAACCAAAACTTTGTGAGTAGATTTGGTCGACTGAAACTGAAAGAAGCCTATCGTAAACGCACACATATTCTCTCTCTCTCTCTCTCTCTCTCTCTCTCTCTCTCTCTCTCTCTCTCTCTCACACACACAGAGGTGTGTGTGTGTATGTGTATGCGTGTGTGTATGTATGTGTGTGCACGTGTTTGTGTTTGTTCCACACTTCGGCTTGACAACCGGTGTTTGTGTGTTTACGTCGTCGTAACTTGGCGATTCGGCAAAAGAGACTAATATAATAAGTACCAGGCTTTAAAAGAAAAAAAAAAGCTGCGGTCCATTCGTTCGACTAAAACTCTTTGAGGTCGTGCTCCAGCATGGAGGCAGTTTAAAGCCTGAAACAAGTAAAAGACAAGAGGTAAAAAGAAACATACAGTATACACCTGCTTGCTTCGAATAAATGATTCAAGTCACGAAGAGGCTAGTTTTATCTCTATGCTTCCGTCCAGACAAATCACAACGATATAGCCTGGGCACTCAGCTGAGTACTAACATACTCGGAGTATATCTGGTTCTTTAAATTTACTAGCTTGTGTTTCATGTAATTTGTCTTGGGTGTTTGATGTTCTAAACGTGCCTAGCACAATGATAACATTGTAACATTCAGGTAAACATTCTGTCACCTCACTACTGTTTAAAGAAGAAACCGCACTGTCTTTCAGTTGGCACGGAGCGGAAGCAACTCGTTATGTTGTCAAATAACTTAGTATCTTTCTCTTTCTGACATCAAATTCACAAAAAAAAAATTCTTAGACCTTACAGTTCAACTTTATTAAATGCTGAAAACCAGATAACCAGTTCTGAAGTTGTACATTTATTATCATAACGATATAGAGTTGTTTAACGAGGGCAGCACTGAATGACATGATTTATTTCTTGGTTTTACTTTTAAAGCTTGGTGTCGGAAGCAGTGCTTAGTCATTACGCTATAATTTAGGCTGACGCTATTCGCAAAATTCTCATCAAGTCAGGAGTACTTTCTAGAACTTCTTAAATACGATTGGAGAAATAGATAGGTCATTTATGCTAATGCTGTTAGTCTGTGTGACTATGGAATAAAATGACTCATCATGAAAAATACACAAACGCATACGTATGCATGTATGTGTACACATATTTATGCATATACATACACACACGTATACATATATGTATGTCTGTATATATGTATGTATGTGCGTATGTATATATATATATATATATATATATATAAGGGCATACGAGGTGGTGGTGGGCCGAAAAGTTCCTTTCTTTGGGTAAAAGAAAATACAGGAAAAACGGTTAATTATGATTTTATTCAACATATTCTCCTCTCAGATTTGCAGACTTATTGCAGTTGTCCTTCAGTTTTTCTAAGCCCTGTAAAAAAACAAAAAACAAAAAAAAACTCTGAGGGTTGGGATTCCAACCAAGTCTTTCGCTTTCCCCTTAAAAGCCGGAACTTTTCAGCACTCCCTCGTACATGCATGTATATATATATATATATATATATATATACACAGATATACTGTTACTCACAAACACACGCATGTACATGTATATATATATAGTTATGAGCGATAGTGGTGTCAATTAGACCCAGAGGTTTCAGGTAATGCTGAGTAAGTGCTATGAAGAGACCATAGTTAAGCTCCAGGTTCGGTGATTATGCGAATAAGGGGTCCAACGTAGGTGATATATCAGCGTGTGAATATAAGGATTTACTTTTCGTAATGAGATAAAAAAACCAAGGCTGTGTACATTATAGAACATTTATAAATAGCAGGTGTACACAGTCTTAGTTTTTTATCTCATTATGAAAAGTAAATCCTTATATATATATATATATATATATATATATACACACATATATATATATATATATATATATATATATACATGTATATATATGTATATATGTGTGTGTGTATAGATACATTTGTGTGTGCCTGTGAATCATAGTTCATGTGTACTGAGGCTATTACTGCATGTACGTATGGATTGTATGAGCTGTAACATATACTTATATAACCATGTCCTATTATGTACATATACATATGAATAAGTGTATGCAAATACATCTATGTATGTATATACATAAGCTTGTGTGTAGTCAGGCAGGATTATGCGTCGAAATATTTGTCTTTATGCACACACACACACACACACACACACACACACACACACACACACACACACACACACACATATTCATGTGTGTATGTATGATTTTGAGATTCATTCACACATGTCAAGTCGGTCACTAACAAAGCAACAAGGTTTTATTGTTTGAATCAAGAGTGTTCCAGCCAAACGTGAATATGAAAATATGTTAATGTGTGCATATAAATACATGGATATATATATGAGGATATATTTACACTCATATAATAGAAGTAAAAAGCTCTTTAGTTAACTGAGTCGTGATTGTACATTGTAAATGTACGTACGCATGTATGCATGTCATTGTTCAGTTTTATTTCAAGCTTTCTTGCCTGTAGAGAAAGAGCCGGTTTCTAACTCAGATCCAAGGCTCTTCCATTGGAATTTCAACATCAACAACAGGATATTTTTGTATGTATGTATGTATGTATGTATGTTTGTTTGTATGTTTGTTTGTATTTGTTTATGTATGAATGTATGCATGCATGTATGTATGTGTGTGTGTGTGTGTGTGTGCGTGTGTATGTATGTATGTATGTATATATGTATGCATGTATGTATGTACGTACGTATGTATACATGTATGAATGTACTTATGTATGCATGTATGTACATATGCAGAAACACTCTGGCTGGTGTCCGTGGGTGCAGTAAGCCCACTAGGAATGAGGGACCCATAGTCTTTGTCAAGGCATTCTACGAGAAGGCTAACTCGTGTATAATACCCGCTGCTCTACTGAACCGGACATCTTGCACTTTACTTTTCTCTGGGCTGCTCGATATTGCTAGTGAAAGTCGCTGTGGCGTTGTTCAAGCTGTTGTTGTTTGTTCCTTCTCAAGCCATGCCTGGCTCATAAGGGTCAATTTCCCGTATGGATTCCTCACCTTAATGGGAAGCAGATTTTCCACACACCTGAAGAACTTTGTACAGATGTGTCTCCTAATCCCTCAATCGTCTAAGTGACAAGAGAGTCCACCATGAGCAATTTACATATATGAATATATATGTATGTGTGTTTAGTTTCAGTCCATAAATGACAGGGGTGGAAGTGTTGTGTTTGTACCGGATTGCTGTTTCTATATTGGAATGTTCCACCATTATGTGATTTTTTGTTAAAGGTGTGGATACTTTCTGGTCCTTGGTGTATAATTCGCTTCACATATCCTTCCATACCTTTTGATCGATCCAGGCGTTGAAAGTGAAACTAGGTAGGGTTATGTATTCGTATGTATGCATATATGTATGTATCTATGTATGCATGTATGGTCTCTTTTATCTTTAATTATTCGAAACCTTCCCGTAAAGAAGGAGCTGGTTTTTAACAAAGATACAATACTCCATCGTTAGAATGTAGCTAACAAAATCAATCCCAAGTGTTGAGCTTGGGAAAACTTTTGCATATATTTACTATTCGGTTTACAGATTGTACTATACTGTGGGCTCATTTCTTTGTCCTCGGGATTATCCTTCCGACGGATTTCGTTATAGTATGTCCTAGCTGACACATCATGCCTCATCGGTAGATAATACCGAGATGGCGTTTTCAGATAACTGAGATCTTCGGTGTTAACTCCACAAAGTCTGCATCGTTTGTCACATTTACTGCTTTTCCTGCATCTGTATTGTGCATCTCTGCATATCTTTTGTGCATCAGCTATTTGGTTTGATATTTTCTGTTCCTGGATTGCAAACGCATACTCTTCAAAGTGGGAGGCAGTAATCCGGCTATTGGTCCATGATCAATGTTACTATTATGTATGTATGTATGTATGTATGTATGTAGGGAGAATTCATTCACAAAAAACAACAGACGAAGACAGGTGGTGTAAAAAACAAATAGATGTATTAGTATAACGCTCGGGAATTGAAAAGTCTTTAACGTTTCGAGCCTATGCTCTTCCACAGAAAGGAACACAGAAAGAAACAAGGAGAGAAAAAAAGGGATATATATATATATATATTTACAATATGCATGGGTGGAAGCGTAGATAAACGGGTGCAAGATTAAATTAGAAGTGTGAACGAATGGATGGAAAGTCGAGCAAATAAACTGACTGATTGACCCGTGTACATATATTGCTAATTAGGGATATAGATAAATATATATGTATATATATATATATATACACGGAAGCAGATGGACACATATGTACACGTGTAGAAGTCCTGGAAAACAGAACATAAATAAATAACTTGATATATGTGTATAGAAATAGACAGACAGACAAGTAGAATGATAGATGGAAGAAGATAGAGAGAAAGATAGGGAGTGAGAGAGAGAGAGAGAGAAAGAGAGAGAGAGAGAGAGAGAGAGAGAGAGAGAGAGAGAAAGGGAAAGAGGAGAGAGAACAAGAACGAAAACAAGATAGGGTGGTAGGATATTAAAGGGAAAAATAATAGAAAAAGAGATAGACAAGGAGTTACAAGAAATGACGTACAGGACCCAGATGAAAGGAAAACATTTCAATGCAGAAATAGGGATCATGCTAAGTCGATTAACGCCTACATTTCTTTACAAAAGGAAGGGAACATTTACATGACCCAGATTTATTTGTTTTTATAGGGCAATTGTCTATAAAATACAACAACTGCCCCACGGACAAATTCACATATGTCTTGGGTATATCATTTAAATATTTGTCTTGTGACTTGTCTGGATGCAATAATGGTGATAAGGCTGATGATGATAATGACTATAAAGATAATGCTGCTGATGATGGTGATGTGATGATGATGATGGTGATGATGATGATGATGGTAATAATAATAATAATAATAATAATAATAATAATAATAATAATAATAAAGAAAATAATTTCTTTGTTGAACACAAGGGCCAAAACCCCTCAAATATTGAGGATAATACAAAGACAAAAGACAACAATGGTTTGTGGTTTAGAAGGTCAAAAATTTAAGGAAACGAGTTAGACGATTAAATCGACCTCAGTACTTGACTGGTACTTTGGTTAATTCCAGAAGGACGAAAGGCAAAGGCGACCTCGGTAGAAATTGAACTCAAAATGTAAAGAGCCGGAAGAAATGCTTCTAGGCATTTTGTCCGGCCCGGTAATGATTCTATCAGTAATAATAACTATAATAATCCGTTTTCCTATAGGCAAAAATGCCTGAAATTGGGTGGGTAGGGGGATGGGGTTTGTCAGTTACATCGACTCCAGTGCATAACTGGTACTTATATCCTTGACCCCGAAAGGATGACAGGTGCGTTGTGCTCTGGTGTAATAAACTTCATTTCTCGTTGCTCCAATCAACTCAGCTGTAAATGAATTCAGCAATAGTAGGAAAGTTAACTCTGCGACAGACGGCTTCCCGTTCAGGGGAGAGGGCTGTTGTACTTTCAGTCACTCATCCTCCACGGTAACCAGATTAAACTCTGGCTTAATCAATCCTGATAACTTTAAATCTATGTGTGTACAAGTAATTGAATAAATATGTAAATAAATGAAAACAGGATAACAAAAACAGCCTCCGGTTTATCATTTTCCCTTGCAAAGTCAAAACTGACGCAATCATCAACTGCAAATAACTCCGTGAAAAACGTATCTCTTTTTTTTTTATTTTTGCCAGGCGTAAAACAAAATTATTACATTAATAAATAGAAACCGTGTCTCATTCTCATATTCTCATATACGCTTACACACACACACGCACACACACACACACACACACACACACACACACACACACACACACACACACACACAC
>NC_068983.1:45097096-45099532 GCF_001194135.2 Octopus bimaculoides
TATATATATATATATATATATATATATGGGAGAATATACAAATAATAACAACAGACGAGGACAGGTGGTGTAAATAACAAAAGTATATATTTATCAACCCCTTACAACATAGACACACGCATGCTCAAACACACGCACACGCACGCACATATATGTATTCTTTAATTCTTTAAATTGCTCCACCTTCAAAGCTGCGGTTATGCTGGGGCATAACCGTTAGTATCTATGTATGTGTGTCTTTGCCTCCATGGTCGTACTCCACCACCGCTTCACAACCAGCGCTGGTGCGTTTACGTCTCCGTAACTTACGAGGGGCATGAAAAAAAAAATTAAGTGCTGGGGGCGACTCATTCGACCAACAATTCGTCAAGGTGGTACTCCAGCATGGCCGCAGTCTAATGACTAAAACAAGTAAAAGATAAAAGATAGAATAATAAAAGTTCTCGATCTGTCTGTTTGCCTATCTGCCTCTTCCCTCCCTCTGTCTTTCCCGCGCGTACACATATGTACGTACATACATTATGCATATATATATGTACATACGTACACACATATATATAACTAGCAGAAAAACTACCCCGTGTTTCTTCTAGTGTAAACAATTTAGTAACGGCAAGGAATGTTTATAATGAATTTGTAGAGAAAGATTAGTGAGCTAGCAACAGATTTTATAGTGAGCCAGGAAGAAATTTCATAGCGAGCTATTTTGCAAACAGGGCGAATGACCGCGCGTATATCGTTATGATTCGGTGTGTCTTAGGTTGATGTTTTATTATTGTATTGTTGTTGGAACAATATTTTGTACTAGATTGAGCAAACGTATGATGAAAGGACTTCCAAGAGAAAACCGTTGTCTTTGTTTAAAAAATAGTATACCTTGAACCACACGATCTATCTATCTATCTATCTATCTATCTATCTATCTATCCTATCTATCTATCTATCTATCTATCTATCTATCTATCTATCTATCCTATCTATCCTATCTATCTATCTATCTATCTATCTATCTATCTACCCATCCATCCATCCATTCATCCATCCATTCATCCATCTATTTATCTGTCTGTCTGTCAGTATGTCCGTCCATCTATTCATCCATATCTATCTATCTATCTATCTATCTATCTATCTATCTATCTATCTATCTATCTATCTATCTATCTATCTATCTGTCTGTCTGTCTGTCTGTCTGTCTGTCTATTGGGCCTAACTGTGTGTCTAAAAATTTGCTTCGGTCTCATGATGTCCTGGCCTCGATCTCACTTGGGCGAGTATATATTTACCATAAACTCGTGTCGATCCAAGAGTTGTGAATGAATTATGGAACATCTAACGGACTGTTAACATAGAATGTATCAACAATTTAATAGCCTAGTTTTGTTACACTTGTCACATTGATGCAAACTAAGATTAGCACCAGCAATAACAACAGTACCTCCAGTATTAGCAATATCAATAGCAACAGTAGTACCAGTATTAACAACATTAGCATTAGCAACGAGTAACATTAATTAACAACATCAAAGGTAGCACCAGGATTAGCAGCAGCAATAGTATCAGCATTTGCAGCGACAATAGAAGTAGCATTAACACCAGCATTAGCACCAATAGTAGCAGCAGGAGAAGCACTAGCATTAGTACCAGCGGTAGCACCATCATTAGCGACAGTAGTAGTGCCAGTGGTACCACCAGGAGAAGCACCAGCCTTAGCGCCAGCATTAGTAACAGTATTAGCACCATCATTAGCACCAGTATCTGCGCAGGCATTAGCAACCCTTGTTGCACCAGAGGTACCACCAGCATTAGCAACAACAGTAGCACCAGTAGTACCACAAAGAGGAGTACCAGCATTAGCACCAACGGTAGCACCAGCATTAACAACAGCAGTAGTACCAGTGGTACCATTAGCAACAGCAGTGGTACCACCAGGAGAACTACCAGCAGCAGCAGCGGTAGCACTAGCATTAGCAACAGCAGTAGCATCAGTAGTACCACAAGGAGGAGTACCAGCGTAACCACCAACGGTAGCACAAGCATTAGCAACAGCAGTACACCAGTGGTACCATCAGGAAAACTACCAGCATTAGCATCAGCGGTAGCACTAGCATTAGCTACAGAGGTAGCACCAGCACTAGCACCAAGATTTGCACCGGCATTAGCACCAACAGCTGAGTTGAATTGCAGCCCCTCAAGTTGCCTGGTTGTCGTTCGGCGATTGAGACGGTGCAACATTAGAAATAAGATGCAAATTTCTGATTTTCCCGTTCGGTCAAAATATGCTTTCGAATCTATCTCGACGACCAGCTGTGACTCTAAAACAAGTCAAAGGAAAAAAAAAAAAAAACAACAACATTGTCATTATTACCATGAAACAAGAGCCGACACATATATCCATTTCTGCTTCAGTTTAATTTCCAGCCCTTTATTGATTAA
>NC_068983.1:45099581-45104932 GCF_001194135.2 Octopus bimaculoides
TATATATATATATATATATATATATATATATATCTTAGAGGTTTCATCTGATGCGAGATGATATTAATACTTGGAAAGAGAACAGTTTATAGCTGAAACGATATTTAACGTTGTTAGAGGACATTGTATGGTCGAAATGGTATTTAATGATATCCCTACATATTGTTAGTATATCTCACCTTAATCAACTTTCATATCCATCTTTTGTGGTTGATGAAATAAATACTAGTCAAATAGTGGATCTGCTGTAACTCTATCTCAAATTTGGGTTCATACAGTTGTATTAGATGTGGATATTTTTACAGACTAATAATGAATCTTGAAATATGTTTTCTATCGTAGTTGAAGTGAGGTCAGTAGAGGAAGTAAAGAGACATGCCCAAGAATACAACAAAAGGAGTATTAATGATTTCGAATCTCGTCTACAACTATTCATAATGGAATTATATCTTTTGCAACTTTGAGAAATGATGAATGCCATACCATCTTTTAAATCTGTTTTAAGCATAATATATAACAAAAGCGTATAAACTATTTTCTTGAGCCAACGAGGAAGCCTCTAGATAGACGTTAGGTACTGCTAAAAATAGCAGCTAAAAGGCCTCCTGTCAAATCTATACTTTGTTTTTTAAAAAAGTAAATCGAACAGTGGCTTATGCAGTCTAATAAACATTATGCCCGAAACAAGATGGACTGTCATGGCTGGGATGCCTTTGATTATGTATGTCTGTTCATTCAAAACTGATTTGGTTCTAAACAACAGCAAACTATATTTTACTTGCACTTTACATTTTGAGAAAGCCATTAGTGTTACACAATCTTATTTCCCTTCCTTTAAGATACGGTGTATATATGACAGGCCTCCATAATTATTCACGCTCTAAGTTGTCCACTAAGCTGTGAAGGTGCATGGCTCACTGGTTAGAGCGTCGGGCTTACATTCGTGAGGTTGTAAGTTCGATTCTCGGATCAAGATGTGTGTTGTGTTCTTGAGCAAGACAATTTATTTCACGTTATTCCAGTTCACTCGTGTAGATATTTTATAAGTTACGACGTCAGTAGTGCCAAGTTGTATCTGCCTTTGCCCTTCCTTTGGATAACATCGGTGGCGTGAAGAGGAGAGATTAGTATGAATGGGTGACTGCTGGCTGGTCTTCCACAAACAACCTTGCTCAGACTTGTACCGAATAAGGTGCAATTCCATAGTCACTTGTGACCGACGGGGGTCTTTAAACTGTCGTTAGGAATACGGATGACCTGAAAGCATAGTAGGATATTGAAAAGATAGCATTTGAAGTAACAAATCATACACATACACACACACAGACCCACACAGATGGAACGTAAGCACCCGGAAACATCAGGACAATAAATCGAGAGCTTAGTAGTTCATTTACTTTAATAAATCAGTTCAAACACTCATCGCTCCGGTTTCTAATCATGCCGAGGTCATCTATCGTTTCGGGAGTCAATATATAACAAAGTACAAATCCAGAGCAGTGGATTAGTAGACGTGTATTAACGTTTAATTGGTTGCCTTGTATTTTTTCAGGCTCATTAATTTCTGAGTTCAGATCTCACCGTTGCCTAGTTAGACGGAAGACTTAAATCGTCTCCCGGTTTGACAGTGTCACCTGGTGCCGTGGATGCTTTTAGTTCTGTTACAAGGATTCTGGCTAGGCTTTCATTTGGAGGGAAGCTATCGTCCACTTTCCCTCTCACCAATCTCAGAGGCCTTGTAAAGGGTCATGAGCGCTGCCTTTCCTTCTGACTAAAATGGTATTACCAAATAACAGCCGTACTACCCACAAAACAATCACTGTTTATCTTCAGCTCATCGGTAATCGACTAGATCTATCACCAAAACATCGAAACCATGACTACCCGTTCTGCGTGGTGGGATATATAAAACAACATTCTCCCAAGTGTTCTGTCCTTCCTAAAAATAACAGAGTGTGGTTTGAAGGAGATTTGGATGTTTTTCGTTTTCTTTTCGAGCATGTCGAAACTTATATTCTTATCGTTGTTAAGTCACAACGGCAACGAGGACTCGACGAGTCAGCTTGCATTTCCTGAATTTTAACTTCTCATGTAGGATTTGCAATAGGAAATCCCAAATGGGCATATCTTACTCTTGGATTATAAAATAAGGACCTAGTCAGTAACAGTGAAGTAACGGAGCAAAGAAGATTAACAATGTAGGAAACTATTTGCTTAAAACTGAACTCTAGATGCATATGTAAGCGTATTTGTCATGCAAATAAGATTTAGAGTTTAAGAAAACTATATTAGGAATTTAATTAATTAATTCTACATAGGAAATTAGTTTTAGTCTTGCAGAGAAATTGTTTTGGTAGGAGAACCCCAAGAGTAAACAGAAGGGTGTGTAATAACAAGATTGATCAAGAATTCTAGCCAACTGAATTTCATTAGGCCCGTAAAATTTATATACAAAGAAGTCGTGGCACTCCGTCAGTTACGACGACGAGGGTTCCAGTTGATCCAATCAACGGAATAGCCTGCTTGTGAAATTAATGTGTATGTGGCTGAGCACTCCGCAGACACGTGTACCCTTAACGTAGTTCTCAGGGAGATTCAGCGTGACTCAGAGTGTGACAAGGCTGGCCCTTTGAAATACAGGTACAACAGAAACATGAACAAAGAGTGAGAGAAAGTCGTAGTGAAAAAGTACAACAGGGTTCGCTACCATCTACTGCCGGAGCCTCGTGGGGTTTTAGATGTTTTCGCTCAATAAACACTCACAACGCCCGGTCTGGGAATCGGAACCGCGATCCTACGACTCGAGTCAGCTGCCCTAACCACTGGGCCATTGCGCTTCCACACAAAGAAGTAGCATGCGTGCGTGTCGTATGTATCTATGTATACACATATATGTATATATATATATATATATATATATATATATATATATGATAACAATAATTCTAGGATGGAATTTATAACTATTTAATACAGCTATAGCTATGGCATAGCTAGATTGGCCTTCATACTGGCAAGAAGAGATAAACATCCTTCTGCTATTCATCCACTAACACAGTATCGCCTGAAGAAATGTATCAATGATAGACAACTGGATGCCCACGGATAATATGGACTATACTGTACTTATCCCAAGGATATTGACTCTGATGTTAAAGTCGTGCGCGTAGCGATGTAACAAATATTTATAAATTCCATCTAGAATTATTGTTATGATATTTATCCTACATAATATCGGTATAAGCACGATGCAACCGCGAAAAACTGACTAGCTAGTCAGTACCATTAGACAGTAAAACAAGTTACTAAAACAACTTACTCATGAATCAAGCCTAAATAACGAAGCTGACAGTGCGCCTGTAATTTGGTTTCAAATTTTGGCGCAAGGCCAGCAATTTTAGGAGATGGGGTAAGTCGATTGCATCATCGCCAGTGCTCAATCGGTACTTACTTTACCGACCCCGAAAGGATCAAAGGCAAAGTTGATCTCGGCGAAATTTGACCTCAGAAGGTGGCGACAGACGAAATACCGTTAAGCATTTTACCTGGCGCGCTAACGATTCTGCCAGCTCGCCGCATTGGCTTGCCTGTAACTTACCGCCAGTCTACGATGCTTGCACGTGCTTAGTGGTATGATAAATAAAAAAGGGGCTTTTAAAAAAAATTAGTAAAGATCTTTGATTGATTACTCCAGCTATGTTCTAGTTAGTTAGGTCATTAACGAGTTTTTGAGATCCATATCATCTGGTCCTTTCGAATCAATCTCTGCAGCTGCAACTGGTTTAACAGTCGGAGAGATAAATCTACATACGTACCTATCTACATACCACTGTACTATCTCCCCATCTACATAATTACATACATCCATATATACGCACGTGCGTACAATTATAACTGCGTATATACACAGGCGATTACCTGGGTATTCGCAATTACCTTGATTTATATATCTAATTTTTTCTTATCCTCTCCCTCATTTTCTTTCTTTCTGCGTGTGTGTGTGTGTGTGTGTGTGTGTGTGTGTGTGTGTGCGTGCGTATGTATGTATGCGTGCCTGCCTGTTTGTGCGTAAGTACGTACTATGTATGTATATATGTGTGTGTGTGTGTGTGTAAGTCTGTATGTATATTATAAATCTTCCACTGAGGAGGGACCCGGTTTCCAACAAAGATACAAGGTTCCATCTTTGTGTTGTAGTTAACACAGACAAATTTACATTTGCAACTTTAGAAAAGTGTTGCATATTCTTACTGTTCCACTCACAGATTGCACTTGTAATGTACTTATCAGCCGGTCGATTTCGCTTTCTGGAAATTCCAGTTTATCCAGATTCTCCTTTAAGCATTTACAAACAAAAACTACTGCTCCAATTATTATTGGTATGAATATGATTTCATTGTCTGGATACAAAAGCTTGAGGTTTCGAAGTAGATGTTCATATATATCCTCTTTTTCTTTGATTTTCAAAAAGAGATATTTATGTCTGCAGGGCAGCTGACCCCTATAATGGTACATACCTTTACCCCTCTGTCCCAAACAACAATAATGTATGTGTGTATGTATGTATGTATGAGAGAGCAGTCCTTGTCATCAAAGTGACACTGGGGTAAAATATATGAAGCCCATTATACCCATCATGACTACCCGTCTGATAAGGGTACACCAGGCACACGCATCACAACCATATGTGCGCGACATGGTGACCTCATATCAAGATAAACAGCGTATGTATGTATGTATGTATGTATGTATGAAACCAATAATTATTGGATGTTGAAATATCTTCTGGCTTTGAGGAAAAGAGTTAGTCATTGAGATTTGGTTGTATGTATGTTAAGGATGAGTCTGAGTAACGAAAAGTGCTCGGGGCTAGTGAAGTCCAACGTTTGGAGCAATAGGAGGACACTAGCTGCACGTTGCTCATGCTATAGATGTGTATGAGGCGATGGTGTTTTGAAAATGAATAGTGTTCGCGTTTTCTTATTGTCGAAAAAATACAAATTTAATGTTATTAATTACAGGATCAATGTGTTATGTATCAATATGTAGGCACAGGCGTGGATGTGTGGAAAGAAGCTTGATTCCCAACTACGTGGCGCCAGGTTCAGTCCTACTCAGTGGAACATTGGGCAAGTGTCTTCTACTCTAGCCTCGGCCTAACCAAAGACTTGTGAGTAGAGTTGGTGGACGGGAACTGAAAGAAACCCATCGTATGTATGTGTGTATGTATGTGTCTGTATCTGTGTTTGTCCCCGCCAACGCTTGACAACCGTTGTTGGTGTGCTTACGTCCCAGTAATCTAGTGGTTCGGCAAAAGGCACAGAAAGAATACGTGCCAGGCTTTAAGTATA
>NC_068983.1:45105549-45106535 GCF_001194135.2 Octopus bimaculoides
AAGGATGAAAGGCAAAGACGATCCCGGCGGAATTTAACGATAGTCTTTTCTGCTCTAGGTACAAGGCCCGAAATTTTTGGGAAGGGGCCCAGTCGATTAGATCGACCCCAGTGCGCAACTGGTACTTAATTTATCGACCCTGAAAGGATGAAAGGCAAAGACGATCCCGGCGGAATTTAACGATAGTCTTTTCTGCTCTAGGTACAAGGCTTGAAATTTTTGGGAAGGGGCCCAGTTAATTAGAACGACCCCAGTACGCAACCGGTACTCAATTTATCGACCCCGAAAGGATGAAAGGCAAAGTCAACCTCGGCAGAATTTGAACTCAGGACGTAAAGGTAGACGAAATACCGCTATGCATTTCGCCCGGCGTGCTAACGTTCCTGCCAGTTCGCCGCCTTAGAACGAAAGATAATCGCAAAGCCAATATGAAAACAGCAAGAAGGAATAGCAATAGGGAAGACATTGCAAAAATCTAGGCGCCCTAGGTATATCCGCTCCACATTCCTCTCTCCGATTGTATCTCCCTCTCCTCCTCTCGTTGTTATATATATATATATTCTTCCTCGTTAATACTCTCATACCCTTTCTCTGTAATTCGCTGCCAAACAAACAGCTGGTAGGTTGGAACACCAAGATTCAATCAATAAATGCCATACATAAGCACATGTACACACACACCATTACATATATTACATTTGAGGTTTATGTGAACAAATATTTACACATACTGAGTAACACACACCGACGCACACACATACATGCACACACACACACACACACACACACACACACTCAGACACATAAACACACACAGTTACATATACATGTATATATATTTTGTACATCTATACATAATTATATGGTCGCAAAGGTACATATTCTCACATCTTGTATGTATGTATGTAGAAATGTATTCATGAATACATGTATGTACGTGTAAATATATACATACATATATATATATATATATATATATATATATA
>NC_068983.1:45107473-45109991 GCF_001194135.2 Octopus bimaculoides
ATATATATATAAGGTTACATGTATAGGCGCAGGAGTGGCTGTGTGGTAAGTAGCTTGCTTACCAACCACATGGTTCCGGGTTCAGTCCCACTGCGTGTCACCTTGGGCAAGTGTCTTCTACTATGGCCTCGGGCCGACCAAATCCTTGTGAGTGGTAGACGGAAACTGAAAGAAGCCCGTCGTATATAAGCATATATATATATATGTATGTGTGTGTATATGTTTGACAACCTATGGTGGTGTGTTTACGTTCCCGTAACCTAGCGGTTCGGTAAAGTACTAGGCTTCCAAAGAATAAGTCCTGGGGTCGATTTGCTCGAAAAGGCGGTGCTCCAGCATGGCCGCAGTCAAATGACTGAAACAAGTAAAAGAGAGTAAAAGATATATATATATATATATATATATATATATATAGTCATTAATATTGTGAGTGTATATAAATGTGTCTATATGTATGCGTGTATCTGTATCACTATTCAAGTAAATGTACACACACATACACACACGCATACATACATACACGCATACACACACAGAGACACACGCACTCATAAACACACACACACACACACACACACACACACACACACACACACACACACACACACACACACACACACGCACGCACAGAGCAAAAGATATCTTCAAGATCTCAGAAATGTTAATTAGAAATTGTTTCCCTGGAAAGATTGGAATTAAAACAGAAAAGACAGAGATGAAGACAAAGAGACACGTGGAGAGAGAGAGAGAGAGAGTAAAAAAGAGAAAGCGATGGGGAGCAAGAGAGAGAGGGGCAGAAAGAAGAAAAGAATGAAAGAAAGAGAGGGAGAGGTAGAGAGAGAAAGAGTGAGAACGAGGTGGTTTCTTGAATTACAGTTAATTGTAAATTTGTGCTCGATGTAACATTTGGTTTAATCGTTAGTTTTAGCAATAACGATCGTACAGACCAAGCAATAGTTTTTCGCTACTGCGAGACCCCGTCGTAGTCATTAGTGGCTGATAGGACTATAGCGTGTTGGCTGTGGTTTCTTTTGTTGTTTAGCCCCTGGTCAGTAATGACCGAGGAGACCTTTGAACAAAATTACGTTAACAATGGCCAGCACATATTTATGTATGCTAGTTTTCTTTTGGCCGAGTTTTGAAATAACAGTCTCTCGAAGTCCCATATCTTCTATCCTTCATCATTTATTCGTTTCAGTCATTAGATTGCGACCATGATACGGCATCTCCTTAAAGAATTATAGTTTAACGTATCGAACTCAGTACTTACTTTTGAAGCGTGGGGCTTATTCTATTTGTATCTCGCTATTTTACGGGGACGTAAACACGCCAACACCGGTTATCAAACACGGTGCCAAAGACACACACGCACATACACATACACACGTATATGCATATAATGAGCTTCTTTCTGATTTTGTCTACAAAATCCACTCACAAGGCTTACTTTCCCAAAGTGGGACTGAAACCGGAACCATGTGGTTGGGAAGCATGCTTCTTATCACGCAACCGCACTTACGCTGTTAATTCGAGGAAATGAAAGAAAGGATAGTTTAATCCTTCATTTTGTTTTTGTATTCCTACGTTTTATACATCGGAAATTACTGTTCTGAATAATTCTTTTGTTAGTTTGGAGAGATTCCGCTCCATCCGTACCCCACAAAATTTCAGGCCTTGTGCCTAGAGTAAAAAAGTTTGGAGAGATTTGATTGCTATTTCTAGTTGGCCAAACGGCCATGTAAATGATTCATCGTTGGCAGTAAATGGTTAATTCTTTGATAATCAAATTGCGGTTATGAAATGCATATCTACTTTCAGGATAATTATTACATTAGGCATGTTTACAAAACAGCAAATGGGATAAAAGAAATTCAGCATAAGAATTACCACACGATAAACTAAAAACCAGCGTTGTCGTATGGTATCATTAGTATTAAGGTGTTGATATTAGAATTCAAATTTATTATTATAACTTGCGACAACTTTGGAACATATAGCATTTTATAAATGTCCTTTTTTTTTTTCTTTTGAAGTATAAACTTATTAATTTTCGTAGCGTTCTTTCATGATGTCCGATTTGTTTTCGATACCACTCCTCAGTTAAGGTTGTTTGAAGCGTTACATTGGAACTTACTCGTTACTTTCTTACTTGTTTCAGTCATTTGACTGGGGCCATGCTGGAGCATCGCCTTTGGTCGAGCAAATCGACCCCAGGACTTATTCTTTGTAAGCCTAGTACTTATTCTATCGCTCTCTTTTGCTGAACCGCTATGTTACGGGGACGTAAACACACAAGCACCGGTTGTCAAGCGATGATGGGGGGACAAACACACACACACAAACGCACACACATACGTATACATATATACGACGGGCTTCTTTTCAGTTTCCATCTACCAAATCTACTCGGCCTGAAGCTATAGTAGAAGACACTTGCCCAAGGTGCCACGCAGTGGGACTGAACCCGGAACCATGTGGTTGGTAAGCAAGCTACTTACCACACATCCACTCCTGCGCC
>NC_068983.1:45110901-45112256 GCF_001194135.2 Octopus bimaculoides
TATATATATATATATATATATATATATATATTTATCTGTGTGTGTGTGTGTGTGTGTGTGTTTATCACCCACCACACTGCTTGGCAACCAGTGTTGGCTTGATTACCTCACCAAAACATAGTGGTTCCGGTAAATGGACCAATAGCATAAGTACCAAACATATAAATAGGTACTGGGGTGGGTGTGATCGACCAAACCCCTTTAAGGCGGTGCCCCAGTATGTCTGAAGTCCAATGACTGACACATGCAAAAGATTAAAAAAATGAAAGCTAGGTTTCTATCTACGTTCCGTATTTAAACCCGTAATATTTCTGTCTGACGTTTATTTTAATTAATAATTTCCTTTTGCATATAACGAAGAACTTAGTGAAATAACATTGGCGTTATTAATGCTGATAGTAAGATCGTTTACACGTCGGGCAAAATGATCAGCAGTATTTCGTCCGTCTTTACGCTCAAATTCAGCGGTCAGATTCCGTCGAAGTCGACTTTGCCTTTCGCCCCTCGGGGTCGATAAAATTAGTACCAATCGAACACTGAGGTCAATGTAGTCGACTTACATCCTCCCCCGAACTTGCTGGCCCTGTGCCAAAATTTAAAACTTTTAGTAATGCTAATGCTAAGGCGGCAAGCTGGTAGAATCGTTAGCACGTCGGGCAAAATGCAAAGAAGCATTTCATCGGTCTTTACGTTCCAAGTTCAAATTCTGTCGAGGTCGACTTTGCCTTTTATCCTTTCGAGGGCAACAAAATAAGTACCAGTTGAACTGTTGGGTTGATGTAATCGACATATCCCCTCCCCACAAATGTGTTCGCCTTCTACCAAAGTTTGAAACGATTTTTAATACTGACGTTTGTAACATAAATTAATATGATATTTTGAAGGATGGTTTTAGTGTACAAAGTATCATAGGACCAAAGTGGATCTCAGGCGAATTGGTTATACTCCAACAGATGTATGGAGGTAGATAGGACAAGCACAATAAGATTAACTAACATTATCGATAACCAATTCAAAAAACACAGTCGCTTATTTCATTACAGTTAACACTTATTTTATTGACCTTAAATGGACGAAAGGCAATTCAACCCCAGCGGTATTCGAAAACAGAGCGTTGAGAAGTATAAATTAATTCCCCAACAGTTGCGTTTGTCTGTCACTCCACCCAATCTGTCAATTTACCTTCACAAAAGAAAAAAAATATTTAAAGAAGAAACAGGCAGGGATAAATTTCAACAAATACACTTTCGCAAACTTTTAGCACGGTAGGACGTCTGTCAGTTTCAGATACGAGTGTATGGTGTCACACACACACACACACACACACACACACACACACACACACACACACACAC
>NC_068983.1:45113370-45119720 GCF_001194135.2 Octopus bimaculoides
ATATATATATATATATATATATATATATACATACATATATATATACATATATACACACATCTATATTTTTATATGCATACACACATGTACATATATATACATGTATATGTACATACATATATCTATGTATCTATTTATTTAATTATCTAACTATATCTCCGTGTGTTCATATGTATGTGTATTCTTCCTCACTCACACTTCAATTAATAGTCGCATAGATTCCAGATTAAATCGCTGTATAATTTGTAGTCTTAGATATATCTACAACCTAATCCTAGTAGCGAATTCATTGAATCACAAATGAATAGATGACAGCCGCTGTGCTGTCTACATTATAAAAAAAAAACGCCTCAGTCCTCGCAATGACCCAGTTATACCACACCTAGCTTAAACATACACACAGAAATACATACACCCACCCATGTATCCATCCATCCATCCATCCATCCATCCATACATACATACATACATGTATACATACATACATTAACACATTCACGCATACATATATATATATATATATATATATATATATATATATGTATATGTACTGACTCCAAATACTTCACATATACACAGATACATACAAAAATACCCTGTTAATGTTCTTGAAATTCCAGTGAAGGACCGTTGGATCTAAGTTATAAGCTGGCTCTTTTTTCTCTATTAGCAATAAATCTTGAAATAAAACTGATTAATGGCATGCATACATACATAGATACATACATACATAGATACATACATACATAGATACATACATACATAGATACATACATACATACATATATGTGCAACCTGTGAGCGGAACAGTAAAAATATGCAAGACTTTTCTCAAGTTCCAAATGTGAATTTGTCTATGTAAACTATACTCTCCAGAGATGGAGCCTTGTATCTTTGTTGGAAACCGGCTCCTTCCTCAGTGGAAGATTTATAATAATTAAAAAAAATAGAAGAGACATACATAAATAAATAACTATTAAGTTATTATTATTTGTGATATTTAAATAAATGATATTTAAATAAACCTTTATATATTATATAACGCTAAAAAAAGAATTAATATAAATATCCTGAGTTTGATTAAACATCCAGAGCTAGATTAAACATCAGAGATAGATTAAAATTAGTGTAACTGCTGAAAGCCTCTGAGTCTTTGGAGGATTACACGAGTATGAGCTTTAATTTAACACCACCAGCAGCGTTTCCTCACAGAAGAAGCGTCAGGCAATTTTTGGAAGCTTTAAATTCTGGTCTTAATTGTTTTCTGGTCTTAATTGGAAAAATAAAAGTTCTGACAGGTATGAGCTTCCAGAAAAGTGAAATTACATCAAAATTATATACTTCCACTGGTATATAGCTCCTTTAGCAATAATGTGTTTTAGCTGCTCAGGATAATTAATATCAGCCTATGTATCAGCACTAGCAACTCCACAAATACCTTTTGTTTTTGTTGCCTAAACTCAAACGTTACTTAAATCTTCCAAACCAGCCTTTCCTAGATAGAAAAAGGTTTTTCATTTGACGTTTCACATTTCTTTTCTTCCAACCCGTCATACAAACTTTTGGCTTTATAAGAAGTACTACCCTGTTTATATCGGCACATTATGATGAATTGATGAATGTGATGATCGATAATATAAAATGGGACACTCAAGAGCTGTCTCGTTTTGTGCATCACATTAGTGAGAAGGGGCGTGGTTTAGTGGTTAGGGTATTCGGCTCACAATCATAAGGTAGTGAGTTCGATTCTAGGCGGCGAGTTGTGTTCTTGAAAGGGACACTATTTCTTGTTGCCCCAGTTCACTCAACTGGCAAAAACGAGTTGTACCTGTAATTCAAAGGGTCAGCCATGTCATATTCTGTGTCACACTGAACCTCACCGAAGACTACATTAAGAAAGCACGTGTCTGTTGAGTATTCAGCCACTTTCACATTAATGTCACGGTTGATCGTATCAACAGGAGCATTTGTCGTCGTAACCTAAGGAGAGCCAAGCCCGGCCATCACATTAAATCAATAAAAAAAAAAAGGTCCAAGCAGTTAATAGGTTAACTTCTTGAGCATTTGACTTAACTTTCTCTCTTCTACCAGATATTGCTGACACTGTTGACATTGCATTATTCTGGCAATGTGGTTGATTTTTTTTCCTCCCGCATCAAGCCGTTTTAAATCATCAAGTTTAATATCCATTGTAGTCGTTCACGGTTCTTTGTCGCATCGTTGTTTTCAGTAAAACTGGGTGCTTACTTTCTAGACATTTAGAATTATTGGTGAATCAAAAAGCGGCGAAAATCAACAATTATCCGCAACAAATATAGCGTTACAAAATAGCGCCAGGAAAAAGATAGTTTGTGAGAGCAAAAATCTGTTGTCTTGTTCCCTTTGATGTAATTACGGAACCGTAAAGATGGAATGTTGAAGCAATGAAATGGGAGGAACTATTGTTTGGTAACAGTTAAGTGAAGGTTCACCAGGTGTGTATGCACTTCACTTCTTGCACCTCTGACTTGAGCTATAAATCTTCTACTCACTCACCACTCCATTGTGTTGACATACAACATATGTAGCTCCAAAACTTACCATAATGCTGATGCTATTATTGTTGTTGCTAGTTGCTTATTCGAAAGTTGGTGTGTCAGTAGTGGTGTTGGTTGTATTGGTTTTGATGTGAGTAAAGGTGGTAAGGTTGACGGTGGAGTTACTGATGGTAATTTCAATGGTCATATTGTTCTTACTAACTGTATTCTTTTTGCTGGTTAGTCTCAAGTCAAACTTCATTGATTTAAGATCAAAGTAATTTCATCCAGCTTTTAAAATATTTTATGATACCTCATTATCTCGTGTGATTGTCTTTTATTTTAGATGGAGATGCGATGCTTATCTTGGTCATACTATTGTTAGCATTACTGTTGGTCACGAAAGTATATATAAATATACGTAAATACTCAAACACACACACACACATACAAACACAAACATAGAGAAACAGACACATAAAATATGACTTATTTGTAGGTCAGTATTCTGTTTCAGTTTCTAGATTCTCTTGATCGCAAAACTGAAACTAATTATATTATGTGGTACTTAAAAATGGTTTGGCTACGAGACCACTCGATTGCGTGTCTAAATAGTCAACGTAGACCTGTGTAAATATATGTGCCTTTATGTCTATGAAGAAATACATAGCATACAAAATATACTGGTTTGCAAAACATACTGGTTAGTACTAACATCAATACTTGAATAATTTAGAATAGACATATTAATGTTGCTGCAACTATTTGTTTCCAATTTGGCACAAGGCCTGTAATTTCGGGGAAGTGGATAAATCGATTGCAACAACTTCATTGCTTGACTGGTACTTATGATATCGACCCCAAAAGGATGAAAGGAAAAAAATTGACCTCGGCGGAATTTGAACTCAAAACGTAAAAACACGAAATACCGCTAAACATTTTGTCCGGCATGCTAACGATTCTGCCAGCCTGCCGTCTTTTTTTTGGTACAATGCCATCAAGTTTGGAGGAGGGACAAAGTCAATTAGATCGACCCCAGTGCTCAACAGGCATTATTTTATCGACCCCAAAAGGATAAAAGGCAAAATCGATCCCTGCGGCATTTGAATACCGCTAAGCATTTTGCCCAGCGTGCTAACGATTTTGCCAGCTCACCACCTTATGTTATTGCAAATATTAATTGGTATTTTATACTTTTAATATTTATCAGTGTAGATAAAAAAAAAAGGGAATTTACGCCTCTGATTGACATTTATGATAGTTTGCACCACAATATATATGACAGTATTATTATACAGAATGAGTTTTACTTTATTTCTTTAGACCGATTCAGTCTCATTTCGTTTCATTCACAGCCTTCCAAAGATTTGCTATGAGAAATAACAATGGTTTAAACACCACATAACATTTAATATGTATACATTATTCTTCTCTTACGCTACACTGATGAACACCTGATCTCATGAAATATTAATGTTTGGAGCAATTTTAATAGTTATTATTTAAATACTCATCATTACAGATTGTGCTGATCACCAGCATAATTGAATGTATAATTGGAAACATATTTGTATTCGTATCTCCGCACAACTACATAAGTCTATACGAAAAGCTGGTCACAATTTACATACATAATATGCATGTACGTATATATATATATATATATATATATATATATATGTATGTATGTATGTATGTATATGTGTGTATATATACTGTATATACATGTGTATGTATATAAATGAATGTATGTATACACACAAACATGTATACATATACATATATATATACACACATATACATATATATATATGCATATACATATATATGCGTATTTATATGCATAAATGAGTGTATATACATGTATATATGTATCAATGCTTCTACCTTACACTTACATACCTAGTAGTAATAGTAGTAGTTGTAGTAGTAGTAGTAGTAGTAGTAGTAGTAGTAGTAGTAGTAGTAGTAGTAGTAGTAGAAGTAGTAGTAGAAATAATTTGGAGCATGTGAACAGTAAATGTCGTGCCTATAATAGTTGGTGCGTTGGAAACAGTAAGCGAACATATAGATAAATGATTGAAGGAGATTGAAATAGAATGCTCGGTATAGCTCCTACGGAAAGTTTGTCTATTAAGAACTGCAAGGATTATCAGGAGGGTTCTAAGCACTTGAAAGAATGCTGAAGACTTGTAGATACGTAAATTACAGGTACTAACCCGCTACCTGTATAAATCCTATCAGGAATAAGACCGAACCTGAGTCAAACCAAAATAATATTGATTGAAATTGTTATCATGTAAACGTTTTGTTTTGGTATAAAAGACGGGCTGCAGCAAATATTCTGCTTAATACCACAGATTTGCTTGTCAATTGTTTGACCTTAACCCTTCGTGGCTGACGATAGGTGTATCTCTGATCATGAGTAGTGGGAGAGCATCGTAGTCATGTGTTGAGAGGAACTATATGGGGTTTGAATAATTCATCTTTGGAAACATGGGTGTTTTGCTCAACATCCTTAAACAAACCTTATTCAGGGACCTTTTGAAAGGGATGGGCTACGCGACCTGAAGAAAATTCTAACTGGGCCCCACCTGCGAGGTCATGGGCTGTTTATCTTGATATGAGATAACCATGTCGCGCACATATGGTTGTGATGCATGTGCCTGGTATACCCTTATCAGACGGGTAGTCATGATGGGTATACTGGGCTTCGTATATTTTACTCCAGTGTCACTTTGATGGCATGCACTGCTCTCTTACTCAATAATAATAATAATAATAATAATAATAATGATATCATTATTATTATTTCTACTCTAGGCACAAGGACCTGAACATTTTGGGGAATGGGACTAGTCGATTACATCGTCCCCAGTGTTTCACTGGTACCTAATTTATCGGCCCCGAAAGGATGAAAGCAAAGTCGACCTCGGCGGAAATTGAACCCAGAACGTAGCTACTGGCGAAATACCTCTAAACATTCCGTCCAGCGTGCTAATGATTCTGCCAGCTCGCTGCCCTAATAATAATAATAATAATAATAATAATAATAATAATAATAATAATAATAATAATAATAATAATAATAATAATAATAATAATAATAATAATAATAACAGTAGTAGTAGTAGTAGTAGTAGTAGTAGTAGTAGTAGTAGCAGCAGAAGCTGTGCAAAGACAATAAATAATAATAATAATTGGAGAGGAAGCAGTAAGGGACTTTTGTCAACTTATTGACTGCTCCCTAATTGAAATATCCGGATAGTTTAACATCTGTCAGAGACTTAGAAAAATGAAACATAATAATATTAGCAACAATAACAACCCTTTCTCCTAACGACACAAGGCTTGAAATTAGGTGGGAGGAGGTAAAGCGAACTCATCGACCTTTGTACTTGAGTGGTACTTTATTTTATCGACCCCAAAAGGATGAAAGTCAAAGATGATGGCACAAGTCTAGCTATTTTTAAGGCGAGGAGGTTAGCTTATACCATAGCCTCCATTTTTTAATCTGGTACTTTATTTACCGACCGAGTTTCATAAAATGAAAAGTTGACTACCAGTTTTGCTAATTTTTACTATGTGTGCTTTGACTGGAGTTTCTCGGAATGTGAACGATTCACGTGGTATTTAATAATCGATGAGATATTGTAACCCTGACTCTCTCTTGGATAATGTATAATTTCAATACAATACTAAAGGCTGCCATTTGAAGAAGCGTAGAAATACTAAATTTTGGTAACAAATATATGTACACATACATTCATATATACATATGCATACTCATACACACGCACGCACACACACACACACACACACACACACACACAC
>NC_068983.1:45120225-45120912 GCF_001194135.2 Octopus bimaculoides
GAATTGGGCAGGGGACGTATTGCCTGTGGTCCCAGCCTTGGATGAACCTTGAAACTAATGTTCAGGTCGTTTGGGCAATGCTAGCGGTATATTTTCCACATCGTACAAATGATGTACCGCTCGCGGCGGCGCTGGAGAGAGTAGAGTTTCAAGGCTTTAAGGCGGTCCCAGTAATCGAGATCAGTCATGCCTTCAATTCGTTTAGTGAATGTCCTCTGCAGTGATTCAATTTTCGAGATGTTTTGTTTTGTATGGGAAGACCACAAGGGGCAGCAGTATTCGAGGTGTGGACGTACAAAGGAGAAAAGAGGAATGGTGACACCTTGTTTTTTGGACCGGAAGGTTCTTAAGATCCAGGAGCTCATCCTACGAGCTATATCAACCTTATTTTTGATGTGGACACTCCAACTGAGGTTGTTGTCAACAATTACACCCAGATCTCTGGTATTGTTGGATGATTTGGTGGAGCTTAGTGTTATCAGCAAATATTTTTACTTTGCAGTGATTTACGACGCTGGAAAGGTCGTTTATATAAATTATCGACCCCGAAAGGATGAAAGGCAAAGTCGTCCTTGGAGGAATTTGAACTCAGAACGTAAAGACAGACGAAATACCACTAAGCATTTTGCCCGGCATGCTAACGATTCTGCCAGCTCGCCGCCTTATGTATTATATTATATATATATA
>NC_068983.1:45121131-45128160 GCF_001194135.2 Octopus bimaculoides
ATATATATATGTGTGTGTGTGTGTGTGTGTGTGTGTGTATAATAGTGCAAGTGGTGTATTTCTTAGTAAAATCAATATGAAATACATTATAAAAACTAACTGGAAATACAGGCTTGGAATTCTCAATTGAACAGCTGGCTCCTTCTGTATAGTTGTTAATTGAATCATTGACACAAACGACAATTTTCTTTTCAGACTTTCGCTTGTTCGCACTAAGGAAATTCAACTACGATAAATATATCTTAAATCTAATGGCATTGATCAGTGGTTTGTAGGCATTTTAAACTAGTAATCTATTTCAATATAATGTATTTCAATAAACATGTTTTATTTCAAGAAAGTGATGGCGTAAACAAGTTATTGTGATAAATACACAACTAAAATGGCGGATCTAAAAATTATGTGAAACTGAAATATTTAACCCGACAAAATTGAGGTAAAAGACCATCTCACTTGATACCTTAGCTTGTAGAACCCCAGAATATTTACACGTAATTCTGGGGTTATTCTGAATATAGTTTGTCGAAAGACTGATCTAGAGGCAACAGACAAAACTGGGCTAGTCTTAGCAGCATTATACTCCCACCTCAACGCATACCACTTGTCCAGAGTATTTATTTATTGACAGCAAGCCACAACTCACATAAGTCAGAATTGCGCTCTTTGACCTGTTAAGCTCGCATACAAATTAATGCACTGGGCACTATAATATTTATTTCTGACAGCAAAGTACCACATACATAGGTACTAATTGGGTCCCTAGATCCATGTGGCCCTCAAGCAAATCAATACATCGAGCCCTTTAATATTTATTTCTTGACAGCATGCTACAACATACATAGATCAGAATTGAGCTCTTAGACGCTCGTGCCATTGCCAGTTTGTCCATGCCTGAGTATAACAACTGTCGCATTCTAACTTGTTCGCCTCTGCTGCGAGTATTAGAAACTACATGCATGCAAAAACGAAATGGTGATGGAAAAATTGTAAAATGATCTGGGTACAATACTGCTTCTCATGCGATACATTAATGTATCTTGGAGTACGCTTACAACACTGGTTCAGTACACTTATAACACTGATTTAGTGGTTTACACATAGTAGTATGACCACCATTCCCAACGTGTTATAATTCTGCTCAATCAAAAGCCGACCTCGGGTTCTAACAATTTGTTCATTCAGAACAGCTCAATTTTCTTAATTTGGCTTAAATAATTGTAGTTCGGTCATACTAGGGCCGTAACGCGATTTGTACAAAAAAAAAAAGAAGGAAATACTGTAAATGAATTATTTCTTCCCCTAGTACAAGGTCTTCTTGGGCTTAGATCTCACGACTGCTGGTTTAAAATAACTTAAATAGCTTTAGCCACTGCGCTACTGAGGACACAACATAACAGTCTACGAGGAATGAAACATTAAGCAGTATTGACATAATAGTCCAGTGCTTTAAAGCAAGCCAGAAACATGATAAAATTTTCAGATCGAGGGAAAAGTCGTTTTTATTTTGCTTATATCATCATTGCCTTCAGCACTTTCTATTTTCGCTTCTCGTACCATGCGAGGTATTTCTGCTAAGTGAAAACATATGTAATAAATAAACACATGTACATGTGGTTAAGCGCTGGAGAGTAAGAGACAAGATTAAGTGGTAGAAGTAAACGTTACATGATTTTGAATGTATTTTTTTTCATTTGATTCAGACTGCTTATACCTGTTATATCAGTGATGAGGAATATTAGGCACACTACGTTATCAGTGATTCCCTGTGAGATTTTTGACGATAGTGGTCGGGGTTGAAAAAGAAAATCTCCCTCTATCATATCATAAAAAATATATATATATATATATAGAAACATTTACTGAAAACTAAAATGCATATACACATATAAGTAACACTCCAATAGTAAATTTTACTAAAGGCGGCGAGCTGGCAGCAACGTTAGCACCCCGGGTGAAATGTTTATCGGTATTTCGTCTATCTTTACGTTCTGAGTTCAAATCCGCCGGGGTCGACTTTGCCTTTCAGCCTATCGAGGTCGATAAAGTAAGTATCAGTTCTGTACTGGAGTCGAGCTAATCGGCTGGCCCTTCCCCCAGAATTTCGGGCCTTATTGCTTCAGTAGAAAAGAATATTGTAGCTATTTGCTTATATTCTTTTACTTGTTTCAGTCACTTGACTGCGGCCATCTGGCACGACGCCTTTTAATCGGAGAAATCGACTCCAGGACTTATTCTTTGTAACCCGGTCTCTTTATATATATATATATATATATATATATATTTATATATATATTTATGTATGTATGTAAGGGTAAAGACCCTCTTCAGTCACGAATGACCATGGGGTTGCACTTAGAAAGTGCCTCTCCCAGGCACAAATCGGGGTAAGCTTGTTTATGAAAAACTAACAGTCACCCACCCATACCAGTCTCACCTCTCCGTGCCACCGATGAAGGGCAAAGGGGCCGATACAGCTTGGCACCTGTGACGTCGCAACTCATTTCTACAGCTGAGTGGACTGGAGCAACGTTAAATAAAGTGTCTTGCTCAAGAACACAACACAAATTTTGGCACAAAGCCTGCAAGTTCGGTGCAAGCGGTAAGTCGATTACATCGATCCCCAGTACTCAACTGGTATTTATTTTATCGAACCCCGAAAGAAAGCAAGATCGTGCTCGGTGGGTGAAATTTGAACACAGAACGTAAAGACGACAAGCTAATGATTCTACTAGTTCGCCACCCCATATATATGTACATATTGATTTCAAATTTTAGCACAAAGCCAGCAGTTTCGAGGAAGGGGATAAATCGATTACAACAACCCCAGTGTTCAACTGTTACTTGTTTTATCGACCCGGAATGGATGAAAAGCCAAGTTGACGTCGGTGAGTGGAATTAGAACTCTGAACGTAAAGACGGACGAAATGCCGCTAAGCGTAGGCATGGCAACGATTCTGCAAGTTCACCATCTTATATATATATGCATATCTTAATGCCTGTTTTTATACTAGTTTGAATATAAAACAATTTATATTAAACTGAAAGAGTATTCAATACGTTTAAGTTGAGTAAATGTTTATTCAACTTTTACAAGCAGGTTGACAGTGACTCCGAAATTTTGACTTACTCGCTTTTGTGAAATAATCCTTTCTACTATAGGTACAAGGCCAGAAATTTTGTGGGGAGGGGCCAGCCGATTAGATGGATCCTAGTACACAACTGGTACTTAATTTATGGACCTCAAAAGGATAAAAGGCAAAGCTGACCTCGAAGGAATTTGAACTCATAACGTAATGACAGACGAAATACTGGTAAGCATTTCACCCGGAATGCTAACGATTCTGCCAGCTCGCCGCCTCGTTTTCACCGAATAATGAAAATGCATATGGTAAACCAATTCTGCTATTCCGTACACCATGCGTACTATCTGACCCGGTTTAAGTTCGATTTTGGATCAATAAATGATTTCTTGATTCAGCACCTAGCATATTTATTTGGTTTAGATTCAATTATTTCATTTTGCTTGCTAACATAGAATATAAATAGGGGTACGTTTCGATTTGTACCCACCGCCCATTTTGTTACATCATTGCTAGAAATGTTTGATTCAATATTAACTGAAAACCTTGATGAAAAGAAAACAAAAGCATTTTTTTTTCTCTCTTTATATATGGTCAATATTTGAAAGCGTTTTGTTATCAGCCTGTTAAAGCTTAGTAACATCTGAAAGGAATTATGTACCCGACTACCCGACTACTTGAGTTGTTGAGTGTGAGTGTTTGTGTTTGGGCTTGTGTTTATGAATAAATATCCATTGTATTTTGTTCTTAGTGTAACTGGCTGACTTCGATTATTGACTAGCTGTCCCAGCATACGTCAGGCTGTGTAGAGAGGAGATGCGTTCTTAATTAAAATGCAAGAAAAAAAAAAGTGCTGAAAATGAATAAATAGGCGCAGTCATGGCCGTATGGCGAAGAAGATGGCTTTGCGACCACGTGCTTTCAGGTTCAGTCTCCCTCTAAGGTAATTGTCTTCTTTAGCCCCAACCTACCAATGCCTTCTGGATGAAATTGGTTGAAATAAACAGTGTGGAAGACCGCCGTGTATATATATATATATATATATATAGGGGGGGGGGAAGAATTCACGAAAAAAACAAAAGACGAAGGCAGGTTGTGTAGAAAACAAACAGATGTATTAGTATAACGCTCGGGATGTGAAAATTCTTTAACGTTTCGAGCCTACGCTCTTCCACAGAAAGGAACACGGAAAGAATGAAAGCAAGAGAAGGAGAGAGAGCGAGAGAGAGTATATATACACGGGTATATAAAAAACTTACTTGTTCATACAAATTCGGAGTGTATTGCGTTCCATTACATGATAAATAAAAAAATGTTGAAAGTTTCCACTTTTTGCTTCCTTTAGTTTTGCATGTAAACATATATACATATTTTATATTTGATATACTTAATATATTTAATATATTTGATGTCCCTAATTTACTTATCCCAATAATTCCTTTTATACCCGCTCAACCTGACCCCTCTTATAGCCTTTCTTTACCTTGTGGAATGATCCCTTGCTAAGACATCGGAGTGTATAAATTTGAATATTTTGAGTACAAGTATTTTCTATACAGAGAATATCTCGGTCTCATCTGTGAACTATGTAAGTCTGTCTGTCTGTCTGTCTGTCTGTATGTAATCTCTCTCTCTCTCTTTATATATATTATATTAAATCTCTGAGAGAGATATAAACAGTAGGGATATGTAATCGTAACATATATTTGCCAACTAAGTTGGCGTCCTATACAGGACAGTGCTACTGTTGTTTATAGCCCCAGGAAGACACACAGTCTGTGTCCGATTAGTATTTGCTAGAAGAGGTCATCGCTCCCATCTCCTTACGTGATACACACGGACTCGAGTTTCTGGGTGACTACCTGTCCTCAGCGTGTGTTAATCACTAGCGAGTGATGAAAGGTCATTCTACTCGCAAGTTACTATATACTTTTCTAGCGATGGGTGCGATGACCTCCCCTCGGAAATACTAACCGGACACAGACTGTGTGTCGTTAGCCACCTGGAGGAGATGTTTTCCTGGGGCTATAAACAACAGTAGCATTGTCCTGTATAGGACGCCACATTTAGTTGACAAATATATGTTACGATTCCGTACCGCTACCGTTTGTATCTCGCTCAGAGATTTAATATAACATATTTCTCACTTTTACGAGATCAGCGACAGTGAGTTGCTAGAAAAGTATATAGTCATTTGCGAGTGGAATGAGCTTTCACCATTAAATAGTGATTAACACACGCTGAGGACGGGTAATCACCCTGAAACTCGAATCCGTGTGTATCACGTAAGGTTAGAAATGGGAGCGATGACCTCACTTGCAAATACTAATCGGACACAGAATGTGTGTCGTTAGCCAGCTGGAAGAGATCTCTTCCTGGGGTTATAAACGCCAGTAACACTGTCCTCTATAGGACCGCCGCACTTAGTTGGCAAATATATATATGTGAGTGTGTGCGTCTATATATGCAGCAGCATGTGTATGTATGTATCTATACATATGTCAATACAAATACGTATGTGTATGCGTGTGTTATCCGCTTCAACCGTTTGACACTGGGTGTTAGTTTGTTTATGTCTCGCAATTCGCGGTTCAGCAAAAGAGTCCGATAAAATAAGTCCCAGACTTAAAACAATAAGTACAGAATTTAAAAAGTTAGAAAAATACAACGCAAAATATTTCTTTCGACGCTCCAATAATTTTTTGTCAAGAAAGCCGTTTCATGGTCTCACTCCTTTCAGAACGCACACCATTGTTTCAAAAGTCTCGGTAGCATTGAATAAATTAGTCCTAGATACATAATATCTGGATAAAAAAAGAGAACGATCTTAAGAGAACTGTCTTTCGTAACAAGACTGTTTACGCAGGCCTCGTCTAGGATTAAACACCACCACCAACAAAAGCAGTAGCAGCAGTAATAATTTCTGACATAAAAACAAGTTGACAGGTCGTTCGATCTGCATCTTGAATTCCATTGATATGAACGTAAGTTGAGCTGAGGTCAACATCACAAAATTCATTCATTTTCTAGACTATTGTATCAGTGTTTAAGATAATGTTACTATATATTCATGTAGGACATTCTTAACTAGAAGTTATTTATGTTTTTAAACTATGGCAATGGTACATCATCATAATTGTTTTCACTATCTCTCCTCTCACCAACAAAAATTTAATCCGGTATTTCTTCTGTGAACACTATCTAGGGTCACCTTGTGTCTCCTAGTCACACTTTGAAGTAGTCTTCTACGGTAGCTGCTTCGTATGTCTTCTGAAGTGTATAGGAAGAATCCCGTGCCTAGAAGTCCTTCAAAATTGTATTCTATCTTCACATCATGCAAAATTCCTTCCCAAGTTTTGGCTTGAATGATAATCTGTGGTACTTTCTGTGAAGATTTATTTGGCAGATTTATATCATAGTTCGCATAGAGCTTTTCTAAGCCACTTTTCTCTTACTATGAAATTCGTCCAAATATCTCTTACAGATTTCATTTTTAGCTCGATCTATTAGCTGGGTCGTGGAAATAGCACTTGGTTTAATAAATTAACCAATGAAAATTACAGGGCATCACATAAACTGATACGAAAATAGCAGTAAAAGTCAACACCAAGTCTTAGTTTTTTAACTGTGATTATATCTAGTTTATCTGATATCAGTTACATCGCAATGCGCTCTCGAATGAATATATATTGCTCGAAACGGGGAGTACATACACAGCCGACAACTGATGAAGAGTCATTTTTGTATTACTTCTCCCTTTTTTTCTCTCTTGTTATTTGCGTTTTTAACTCATTTGTTTTCGTATTTCATGTTGTTTACTGTTGGTGACGTCCTGTACGCATATATATGCACACACACACACACACACACATACAAACACACACACACACACACAGACACAGACACAGACACACACACACACATATATAAATATATATATGTATGTATA
>NC_068983.1:45128170-45128596 GCF_001194135.2 Octopus bimaculoides
ATATATATATATATATATATATATATATATATATATATATATATATACATGCACTTTTACAGGTATTTTGATGCAAACAAGAAAAGTAAAACTCAAAATATGTGCATATGTATATTTTTATTGGTATTTAGCAGAAGTTACAGAGTGATTGAAGAACCGAGATTTTTGGGCGCTGGCACTCGTCAAACTTGGCAGTGATCAAACTACATGCACTCTTATATATACATACGTTATATATATATATATATATATATATATATATACATACATGCATACATACATACATATATATATATATATATTTATATATATATATATATATACATACATGCATATATACATACATACATACATATATATATATATATTTATATATATATATATATATATACATACATGCATATATACATACATACATACATATAT
>NC_068983.1:45128664-45129525 GCF_001194135.2 Octopus bimaculoides
TACATACATACATACATACATATATATATATGCGGTTTCACGCACGCACACACACACAGACAGACACAAAGACACACAAACACACCACACACACACACACACACACACACACACACACACACACACACACACACAAGTATGTGCACGAGCGTGCAAACTCGAATCTGAAGTAACGGCCTCAGCTCTGTATATAATTCCACTCAGCACTATCTATCGAGTATTTTTCCTTTTGTTCGCGACAATAATCATACATACACACATACATACATACATACATACATACATACATACATACACACACACACATACATGCATACATACATACATACATACATACACACACATACATACACACACACACACATACATACATACATACATACATACATACATACATACATACATGCACGTGTGCGCACACTGATGGAGACAAACACAAAGCTTTGCAGCTCCAGAATAAAGAGCATTCTACTGCAAGTAACAGACGAAGGGATTTCAAATGAATTGCCTCTCGGGCAAATGCTATTTACATATTTACAAGTGGATCAGATGCAAACATCTAATTCAATCGGATGAAGGACGTACCTTTACCGAAGGATTTAGACATGCCATCATGTGTAATTCATAATAATTACCAGAGGCAAAAATAAACATCAGATTAAGAACAACGAGATGTCTGCATGCAATTATTGTCTCAATATAGTAAATATGGAAGTAGATATCAGAATTATATCTAACAGGATATAGTGTTGCTAGTAATTTGTGGTTAAATATATATAACCGTTTTGTTAAAAATCGCGTGAGAAATATATATATATATATATATATATATATATATATATATATATATATATATATATA
>NC_068983.1:45132619-45133410 GCF_001194135.2 Octopus bimaculoides
TATATATATATATATATATATATGTATGTATATGTATGTATATATCTATACGTAGCCTGGTATGCAGCATGCGTACGTGTGCCAGCATATTTAGATATGTCTGTGGGACGTGTCATTTGTATATGTCTTGCGCGATGGAGAATGCTGCGTAGGTTTATGTGACACAATGTGTACTTATGTTTGCATGTATATTTGCATTTCGATGGCTGTGTACCTATATATGTAAATGCAGCGTGTGTTACAAGGTTTCTGTTTGCTCAGTGTGTTTACCTTGCATTTCTATTCATTATATGAGCGTTCGGTTTCTGTGTACATATTGTAGGTACATGCATACATACATACATACATACATACATACATACATACATACATACCTATATACATACATAGGAGGAGCACTTCTCAGTCAAAGATTATATATGCTTATGATTTTAATCCGAAAAATATTACCAGAGTGACTCAAGGACTGAGAAATTTGTGCATGGAATTTATTGTAATCGCAGTGCACGAAACACACCTTCCTTGACCCAACCCCGATATTTTCTACGCATAACTATTCTTACACACACATATGTCTAGGCATGGTGTAACACACACACACATATATATATATATATATATATATATATATATTGCTCTGTGTTCTTGAGCACAGATCATAACTTGTATTTAAATGAATGACAACGGAACCGGAAATATCAACTTCATCAACTATCAACTTCATCAATTTCTTCTGTCTTATTACATTTCCCGACTCTGATCTTTTCCATGATATGCAAAAATTTTCTGAA
>NC_068983.1:45133490-45136499 GCF_001194135.2 Octopus bimaculoides
ATATATATATATATATATATATATATATATATATATATATATATATACACACACACTAAATTACCCATTCAATTCCCGCCTAAACTGGAAACAGATATCCGTACGGGCGTTTATTACTGAAATCGAGAAATTAGATAAAGCATATTGTTTACGAACACAGATGTAATAATTGTCCATTAAAATCCATAAAAGCTTTCTTCTGTTCCGGTAAACCTTACACCTAAATGTCAAAGTCGTATTAGACCATCATTTATACTATCATCTGTATGTATGTATGTATGTATGTAACCCACGCAAAAGCCATGTGAAATCCAACTATCCAAAGTTTCCTGGTTGGAGTATTAAATTTATTTCGTGTTAGGTGCCCATGTAGTGACGAGTAGATATCAGTACTCTTTGTTTCCTTCTGAAGTTGGTGCAGTGGAACATCTATATTCTGACCATAAACGAGAGAGCTGCAGCTGTACTTGGGTGATATTTATTCCTACCGAGTAGAAAGAAGAAACACGAAATGAAGTACTTCTGTTCTAGAAATCAAATCCACGACTTCATGAATCTAAGACTATAATTATTACAACCAGGTCCCATGACTTTCGCTAGGCGTCTGTAGAGACCCACAAAATACATAATTTATTTTGAAATTGGATTTTATTTTTCTAAAGCGTTTAATTCGTGAGATGGTGAGAAGTCCTCATTGGAAGAACGGAATGTACTGTAGTAAGAGAGAACTGCACTTGGATCTATATGCGTTCAAATATCTTCTGCTGTCTATTGTATCTATATCATTAGAATTATTGAAAGAATAATGTATACTACAATCTTCTTAATTAATCTTAAAACGAGATATCATCGAAGACATAACCTATCTATAAAATTATTCTATCACATCACGACTACGTTATTATCGCTTTATCGAATTTCAGTACATTGTACTACATCCTTGTATTCATATCAAAGAAAATTACATTAGAGTGTCTTACGAATAATACAAATAATATAAAAATTTCTTTTATAATAGATTACGTCTTAGATTTCGCTCCATATTTATCAATCAATATCCTTACAGATAAATGTGCCATCAATAATAGATCATGCCATCGATTTACTTCCGTAATTAAACGTTGTTTGCGCCGACCGTTATTGATGATAACCTACATGAGTCGTATCAATAAATTGATCATCTCTGTTCTTTAAATTGATAAAATCAACAAACAATTTTGGGTGATTGAAAATTCTCTTGTGATAAAGCTTATAAAATAGGACGTGCAAAACATGATATAAATTACTATAGAGGTAAAGAAAAGAAAAATGGCGACTGCGGGACTGCAATACGAGATATAAAGTGATATCTTCCGATTTTATTTAGGGAAGCAGTTTTCAAACTCGCATCTTGCTTGCTTCATTGTATAACTAAACGTAGATATTAACTACCATTATATACATGTCTATCTATCTTATTACTTTATTGCCCACAAGGGGCTAAACATAGAGGGACAAACAAGGACAGAGAAAGTGATTAAGTCGATTACATCGACCCCAGTGCGTAACTGGTATTTAATTTATCGACCCCGAAAGGATGAAATGCAAAGTCGGCCTCGGCGGAATTTGAACTCAGAACGTAAAGACAGACGAAATACTGCTAAACACTTCGCCCGGGGGCCTAACGTTTCTGCTAGCTCACCGCCTTTGATACATGTCTATCTATCTATCTATCTATCTATCTATCTATCTATCTATCTATCTATATGTCTGTCTATCCATCCATCCATCCATCCATCCATCCATCCATCCATCCATCCATCTATCTATCTATCTATCTATCTATCTATCTATCTATCTATCTATCTATCTATCTATCTACCTGTCTGTATCTGTTAGTGAAGGAATGATATAAGCTATTACGTACAACACATGTTTCAAAATACACACAGAACGCATATTACGTAACTTTAAGGTGCTACATGGAGATGTTCAGTGTTCCTTCTCTTTTGATAATTTACTAACTGTCGTTTACAAGTTTGTTGTAATGAATTCGTCTAGTGAAACCGGGTAAAGTTTTATGCAATTCAACAAACGAAGGGGGAATGGAAGAAGGAATTGATCAAACAACCAGCCCCTTGTCTCCTCAACAAACAGCCTCCAGAGCGGTAGGAAGGAGTGTGATTTTAAGAAGGCCATTTCCTTATGTGTATAAATTAAGTTTACGGTATGGTTTCAGAGAGTTGGTAGGTGATTAATGTTATCCCTGTATGATAATAAAACTGAATAGAAGGCACCGACGCAATAAGGGTATAGGAAACATGAGATAACATATATAGCGTCCTTTGTAAGATACGTGTACTCCCACATTCAGACAACAGTAGATAAAAATAAATTTAGGCAAGCTCACTAATGCACAATATATATATATATATATATATATATATATATATATATATATATATATATATATATATATATATATATATATATATATATACATATATATATATATATACATATAACAACATATGCAAACATCCATCCATATATAAACAGACATATAAATATAATACACACACACACACACACACATATATATATATATGCATATACACACATACATATATAAATATATAAATTGGGAGAATATTAAAAAGCTGTGGGCCCAAACTGTTGCAGTAACTGGTCCTGAAGCGCGATGGCATTGCTGGATCTTTGGCACTATGCTGTGTCGTCCCGTTCTAGCATTGGTGTAGCTTTCAATGCCAAAATTTGGTACAATTCCTTCCAGGATCTTCCAGATGTATATTACTGCATACCCCTCCCGCCTTCTCTCCAGGGAGTAGAGTCTTAGCTGTTTCAGCCTTTCCCAGTAGCTGAGCAGTTGCAAAGAGACAATCTTCTTTGTGAATCTTCTCTGGATTGCTTCAAGGTCTGCTGTTAATTTCACACTGCTGGGTGACCACAGCTGTGAGCAGTAATCCAGGCGGCTGAGGACGAATGTCCTCCAGAGGATCATCATGGCTT
>NC_068983.1:45138809-45140046 GCF_001194135.2 Octopus bimaculoides
GAGTATGACAGTAAGACCTGGGGTGTGAGGTCGTCACGGATGTATACAACAACTCCACCATGGCTCCTTTCCCTTCTGTCTGTTCGCAGTATGACATATTTTGGTACGTGTATTCTGCATCCTCTATATCAGGGCTGAGGTGAGTTTCCACGAGTGCTATGCATAGGGCTTGATTGCATGCAGCAAGGTCTCTCAGGAAAGAAATTTTGCTTTTATCATTATAATGCAACAGGCCCCCAATATTTAGTAAAAATATTGGCGTGATGCCTGTGCAGGCGTTAGGGGAGGCCATCCCATGTCTGTTGACTGTGGTGGTCTTACGCAGTGGAGGGCAAGGTTCCTCGTCTGTGCTTGGTGTAGCCACGTCAGCTGCTGAACAAGCTTTTGCGCCATGCACAAAAAAGACTCTTGCTCAGCTGCTGCGTTGCGTATGATTTCTGAAGAGCGCACGTCCTTGAATTTTCTCCTTGGGGACATCTGTCGTCTTTCCTCAGGGAAGTTTTTATCCTTTAAACCTTTGTAGTTTTGGCGGGGTGTCGGGTGGGCAAACCGGCAGTTTTTGCCGTCTTCCCCATGCCAACATTTGCCTTGCAGGTAAAATTTGCAAGTTTTTGGGTGCCTTCCAAATTTCTTCTTTCCTTTGGTGTCTTGGATGGCATCGGATCCACCTTGGGATTTTCTATTTTTTGTTCTTCCTTTTCTTGTAGGTACTATTTTCCTCTGGTTATCTATTGGGGTGAGGGCTCTTTTCCTTTGTAGGACCACTGGCACAGAGGGGCTTCTATTTGCTGCTTCCTTGGCTCCCCTATCCTTTTCTGCCTGGTTGTTCATAGGAATGGGTGATCCATTCTTTTGAGGAGCCACTGGGTCAGAGAGACTTCCGGGTGTTTTTTCCTTTTCCTCCTCTCCATCCTTATCAGCCTTTCCACAATGGTTTCCGATTATGACATCTAGGGTGTCAATGTGTGGTCTGATGAGTGCATACGAGCGGAGGAATTCATTCTTCTTCCGCTCTATCTGATCATAAATAAATGCGCCCTTTTAAAGCCTAGCCAGGCTTATGGGCCCGGTTTCAATGGCGTATGTGTTCCCCAGCTGGACCGGACGCCAGTCCACCGCAGCGTTACTCATTTTTGCCAGCTGAGTGGACTGGAGCAACATAAAATGAAGTGTTTTGGTCAAGATCACAACACGTTACCCGGTCCAGGAATAGAAACCAGAATCTTACGATTATAAT
>NC_068983.1:45140340-45142920 GCF_001194135.2 Octopus bimaculoides
ATATATATATATATATATACACATGCACACATAGATAGATGTGTGTGTGTGTGTGTGTGTGTATGTGTGTGTATGTGTACTTGAGAAAACCGCATATGCACCCAAAAGTCATGTCTATTCAATATATGCACATATAGCTGAAGTACTGTCAGCAAAAGTATGTGAATATATATGTATGAGTGAAAATTCAAGCCTTTCTGTTTGACCGACAACGCGATAAAAAGCAATTGAATACATAAACAAATCGATATTTGCCATATGATTTTAAACGATTGATGTTTTCAGTTGACCAAGTAAAAATATATAACAGCAAAAACAACAACAGCGACATTATCATCGTCATCATCACCATCATCATCATCATCATCATCATCATCATCATCATCATCATCATCATCATCGTCATCATCATCGTCATCTTCATCGTCATCATCATCATCAACATAATCAATAATAACGGTTTCAAATTTTGCCACAAAGGCAGCAGTTTTGAGGGGAGAGGATCAATCGATTACATCTACCCCAGTGTTCAACTAGTACTTATTTTATTGACCCCGAAATGATGAAAAGTAAAGTCGAACTCGGCGAAATTTGAACTCAGAACGTCGCGAAGGGCGAAATACCGCTAAGCAGTTCGTACAGCGCATTAACGATTCTACCAGCTCGTCGCTTTAATACTACTACTACTACTACTACTACTACTACTACTACTACTACTACTACTAATAATAATAATACTACTACTACTAATAATAATAATAATCCTTTCTACTGGAAGTACAAGGCCTCCAATTTGGGGGAAGGGATTAATTCGACTATATCAACCCCAGTGCGTAACTGGTACTTATTTTATCGACCCCGAAAGGATGAAAGGGAAAGTCGACCCCGGTGGAATTTGAACTCAGAACGAAGCGACAGACGAAGTACCGCTTAAGCATTTGTTCCAGCGCGCCAACGATTCTGCCAGCTCGCCGCCTTGATAATAATAATAACATTACTACTACTACTACTACTACTACTACTACTACTACTAATAATAATAATAATAATAATAATAATAATAATAATAATAATAATAATAATAATAATAGTAATAATAAGAATAATGAAGACATGACCAACAAAAAACATATCGGAACCGTGTAACATCTGTGCTTGTTAGATATCATGAAACGAAACAACGACCTTGGTGTGTCCATAAACATGATTCATAAATCTGAAATTTGCTTTAACTGCGTAAGTATTTGCGTATGTGTCACTGAAACTGAATATAAGACTCTGGAACGGATAAATGAGCAAAATCAGACCTGTAGCCAAACGGACAAAACTGCCCTCCTCAGGAAGTCTCGTACCATTAAATTAGCTTTCTGCATGTAAATCCGACGCACAGACGCACACGCACGCACACATACATACGCACACACACACACACACACACGTGAAAATAAATAAATATATATAAATATACACATATTTGCATCCATGTATGATTTGGCAGAGAAAATGCAGAAGAAACAACCCGATAGATGAGAATATATACTATTTTATTTTTCTTATTACTCTTCAATGGGCAAAATGTTGAAAAGTAACTCGAGGTCAAGAGTTTCATAAATACATCCATATATATTCCTAAAATATAAAACCACAAAGAGAGTGAAAGAGAAGAAGTTAAAGTGGAAAAGACACAAATATATAAATACACGTACATAGATTTGTTGTTGTTGTTGTTGTTGGCACTCCGTGCAAGTAGCTGAGCACTCCACAGACACGTGTACCCTTAACGTAGTTCTTGGGGATATTCAACGTGACACAGTGTGACAAGGCTGGCTCTTTGAATTACAGGTACAACAGAAACAGGAAGAAAGAGTGAGAGAAAGTTGTGGTGATAGAGTACAGCAGGGTTCGGCACCATCCACTGCCGGAGCCTCGTGGATCTTTAGGTGTTTTCACTCCATAAACACTCACAACGCTCGGTCTGGGACTCGAAACCGCGATCCTATGACCACGAGTCCGCTGCCCTAACCACTGGGCCATTGCGCCTCCCAAAGAGGAAAAGACACAAATATATAAATACACGTGCCTAGATACACACAGAAAAATAATGAGTGTCTGTGACATATGTGTGACATTCATAGCATAATATCAATATATAAACGCAATTTTCTCTTATGCAAATTGTGGAGTGATGTCGTAGAAATATTAGCGACCAGGTTGCAGTTTGAAGCTGCAATACCTTTGAAAATTATTACGAATAGCCGTCGGGAAAGTCATGCTTGCATGAGACATAGATTTGCATTGTATAGGATTGATCAATTTTTCTACCTTCATCTTTGGGTGGTGTTCTGGGTTGTTGTTGTTGATTGTTTTAGTCAGGCTCCTGTGTGTGACTGCATGCGCGCATTTTAGTGGGTGTTTGCGTATATGTGTGTTTGTATGCGTCTGTGCAGCGTCTGTTCGTATATGTATGTGTGTGTGTGTGTACGTACAGGGGTGCCGCAGTCACTAAAAGAAAGTATAAAATTATGTTCGCGAATATCTTTCTATTTAATCCAATTAAAACCTATCTCTAATTTAGAAATG
>NC_068983.1:45145493-45147402 GCF_001194135.2 Octopus bimaculoides
CTAACCAATTCTGATGTTTAACAGTAGACGCGTTTCTGGATCATGATTGATAATAATCAATTTCCTTCATCAATACTGTATTCCAGTAGTAAATTTGACTATGCTAGCAAACTGTGTAAGCATGGACTAGTAATATTCCACACCGACACAGGTCTGAAAGCATAACCGAATCCACCTCGGTCAGCCAGTCTAACTGTCCTTCCCTCAAGAAATTACCATGTGCGCGACAAGTGATATCGCAGAGAATCTGCGTATACTAACTGGGAGTGAATAATTATTACAAATTAAAAGGGTAAAGGATCATCAATTTATTAATTAATAAATCAATTAACAATTAACAATTTTTACCAATTTTTACCAACTTTTTTAGCTGCTATAACGTACATAATTTCTCATCTCTTAAATATAGAACTGTATTATATGGGTGTTGTCTACTCCTTATGCAGAGTCTCACCACCTCCTGTATTTACACATTAGATCTATCATGGCATCTGATGTGACTTTTTAAACCAGACAATGTTTTGAAAAGACAACCACATAGATTGCATATCTGATTTGAACCAGCAAGAACTGCAGTTAAGTTCTGATCTTTGTGGATCTTAAAATGTCTTTTGAAGCCTCTGTTAGATTTGCAGACCTTCTGGCATACAATGCATTGAAAGGTGTGCACAAATATTTTATTTCTAAACTAAATCTAGATGTGTGCAGCCACTTTTGCTGTGATTGCAATTTGAACCACCATCTACAGAATACATGCGCACATGTGTTTGAGTGTATATGTTGGTACGTGTGTGTGTATGTGTGTGTGAACCTGTGTGCGCACGTGTGCGTGCGTCTGAGTGCATGTGTATGTTAGTGGCATGTGTGTGTGTGTGTGTGTGTGAATGCGTGTGCGTATGTGTGCGAGGTATGTGTGTGCACTCTTGTACGTGTGTGAATCCGTTTGCATATGTGTGCGTGCGAGTAAGGGTGTCATTTGTACGTGTGTGTATGTGTGTGAATGAGTGTGCATACATGTGTGTGCGTGTATATGTTTGTACGCGTGCGTGTGAATCCATGTGCGTACGTGTGCGTGCGTGTGAATGCGTGCGCGTACGTGCGTGTGTATTTATCTACCGGTGGTTTCCGATTTGCGTTCGTTCGAGTTACCATTCTTCGTTATTACGATATAACCCCAGTAGCGATGGTAAGATTGCTTTCATCTCATACAGTACAGTACAGCACGACACTTAGGACTGGCAGAGGGACGCTGCCAGCTCTGTATCTGTTCTCGCTCCTATTTCTTGACATGGCGTCGTGTCATAGATTTCCATTTTGCTATACACATGTGATAACTGTGTATGTATACATATGAATGTACATATATAAGTAAGCATGTGTGTGTGTGTGTGTGTATGTGTGTGCATTAATATGTATTTTAATGTAAAGTGATATATAAAGGCAATATTAAACTGAAAGATTACATTTTCGTAGAGTACATATTTCTAAATTTTTTACAAGACAAAGGTTGACAAGGCTTTCGGAGAGTCGGCTTCTTCGGAAGCAAGTTGAAGCTGTGAAGTCATAATCAAACGTTTATGTATGTATGTATGTATGTATGTATGTGTGTGTGTTTTTGTGCGTGTGTGTGTATGTGTGAATGTATGTATGTGTGTGTGTATGTATGTATGTATGTATGTGTGTATCTGTGCGTGTGTGTGTGTATGTGTCTATGTATGTATGTATGTGTGTATGTATGTATGTATGTATGTATCTATGTATGTATGTATGTATGTATGCATGTATGCATGGTTTTATATGCATGTGTAATTATATATAAGTTTATATACATACACAGAGAAACAAGCTAAAACCGTATAGGCAAAATTAATTTTTGTATATATATATATATATATATATATATATATAT
>NC_068983.1:45149007-45150063 GCF_001194135.2 Octopus bimaculoides
ACTACTACTACTACTACTACTACTACTACTACTACTACTACTACTACTACTACTACGTTAATATCATAGAGATTCACTCCGCCCCAAAAGAGGCCTTTAATTCTAACATGCACCTGTTCCTCACACCCAGTGTATTAAAGTTATGTCCCGGTAAAAGACTTCATGTTCGTATGTTCGTTGTTTGGGCTTCTCTTCGCAAGAAAGCTCAAGCCAGTCATTAACAAAGCGACGAGACTTTTTGAGTTAAGTGATTTCCCGGTGTTTGTAAATATGTGGTTGGATTGGTGCGATGGTTGAACTGTCAATACACAAAACCAAGTTTTTGCAGCTGCTCATCTAAAGAAACTCAGATAAGGAATCTTTGGAATAACATACAAACTTCCACTGTCCGGCTAATATATTGGATATGAAGAATGTTCATCAGTTTCTTTTGATTTTTCTTCGAAAACCCTAGTATATCTTGTATTTTTTGTGTTTAAATCTGTTGACACATAGCCTAATGCATGTTTAACTATGGTTACAAATAAAAATCTATAGCCAAGTTACATGAGCTGTAAGTTCCATATTAATGCACCATAAATGTTCTCTTTTTCCTGGACTTTTTATTGTACATTCACATCCGCTGGACAGCTGACCTCTGCAACAGTGCATAGCTTTTGTTACCTGTCCCACGGGTAACAGAATCTGTGTACTGTTACCTAATCTGTTGTCACTCGCAGGACATTGATTGACTCGGAGCTATAGTAGAAGACCCTTGCCCAAGGTGTTCTGTAGTGGGATTGAACTCGAAACTACATGGTTGCAAAACGAGCTTCTTAGCCTTATTAGAGTGTGGCTGTTAATTTAGTGCAGATTCAGTTTTAAAATGTTATGATGAAAACTATTTCAGCCATGCCCCATCAAACAATTTCCCTTTCAGTTTTAAGAGAGAAGCTGGTGTCTATAGGACATTATCTACTGTATTATTATATTTTAGCTTTTTCAGTCATTGGACTGCAGCCATGCTGGAGCACGGCCTTCACACACACACACACACACACACACACACACACGCAC
>NC_068983.1:45150147-45153463 GCF_001194135.2 Octopus bimaculoides
CACACACACACACACACACACACACACACACACACACACACTCACTTACACGACAAGCTTCTTTCACTTTCCATCTACCAAATCTACAGCAGCCCGCAGATATAGTAGAAGACACTTGTCCAAGGGGCCGCGCAGTGGAACTGAAATCCGGATCCATGTCGTTAGGAATCAAACTTCTTGCCAAACCGCCACGCCTGCACCTTCATATATGCTGAGATTTGGAATAAATAAATCTGACTGCTATTACTAAAAGATCGGCAGACCAGTAGGTGTCTGTCTTCCATTGGCTTGTTTCGTTACGATGATGTCGGTACGGTTACCATGGTTACAGTTGTTATAGGTTTTGTTGTTATTGTTATTTTTTTCTGTCGCCATTGTAAAAAGAATAACACACTAGAAATTGTGAATCTTATATATCTTTTATCATTTATCTTTTATTTGTTTCAGTTATTTGATTGTTGCCATGCTGAAGCACCGTCTTGAAGAGTTTTAGTCGAACAAATCAGCCCCAGGACTTATATTTTCCTTGTAAGACCTGGTACCTATTCCATCAGTTCTTTTGCCGAACCGTTAAGTTACCGCACGTAAACACACCAACATCGGCAGTCAGACGTTGGAGAAGTAAACGCAGAAATAAAGACACACACATATTCATATGTGTGTGTGTTGTGTGTGTATGTTTGTATATGTGTATGTTTGTATATGTGTATGTGTGTATGTGTGTATACATACATACATACATACATACATACATACATACATACATACATGCATACATACATACATACATACATGCATACATACATACATATTGAAGATCAGTGCAAAGAGAATACCTACGCTGAATTCTGCAGTTACTCTACCCAGATTACAATTCTGTAATTATTAGGTCCTTGGGTTATGTAACACACTGTCTAAATACCAATCTTGAGAAATAAGGCTTCTCAAAACCAGAAAGAAGAAAGCTAATTCGAAGACTACAGATCGAATCCATCACTGGAACTGTAAAAATGTGTAAAACTTTGCAGAAGTTTATCATTTAAATATATATGAACATGTCTATATATGCATCTATATGCATGAGAGTACATACATAAAGCAAAACAGACAAATCTACATATATACATATATACATACAAACCAGAATACCCTGTTGTTGAAGTTAAATTCTAATGAAAGAGCCTTGGATCTAGGTTAGAAACCGGCTCTCTCTATTGGCAAGAAATCATGAGATAAAACTGAATAATGACATACATACTATACATACATTTGACGGACTTATTTCAGTTTCCGTGTTCCAAATTCATTCACAAGGCTTTGATCGGCCCGACGCAATAGCAGAAGACACTTGCCCAAGGTGCCACGCAGTGGGACTGAACTCGGGATTGCATGATTGGGAAGCAAGCTCCTTACCACGCAGCCACGCCGGCGCCTATATGGCTGTGTCAATTTCTTCACTAGAAACAATTCTGTTTCGTCAAAACCATTCTGGAATGTTTATCTAATAGGATATTATTTCTAGTTTTATGCGTAGCGTGACATGTAATTTTCGACTGTTACAGCTTTCTTATGAAGTGGATTTTGTATACGTGTATAATGGTGTCCGTCTAGGTGAACAAATGTTTAACGATGGACTGAGTTTAGGTGGATGATTTAAGATGTATACAGAAGCATAGTAAACATTCTCCATATCTTTCTCTCTCTCTCTCTCTCTTTGTTTATGCGTATGTGTAATATTGTTTATGTAGTGTGATTTATTGAAGTATAGCGTCGTTTATGTATATTATGCATGAGTGTTTACGTGTGTATGTCTGTGTGTGTGTGTGTGTGTGTGTGTGTGTGTGTGTGTTTTAACGAGTTCCTTGCCTCACGAATAGTAAATCTGACTCCGATGTTTTTCTTTCGTGTAGAAAATGGCTTACAAGCGTTGTGCATGTATGCATGTGAGTACGTGCATCTATGTATTTGTGCGTGTGTGTGTGTGTGTGTGTGTGTGTGTGTGTGTATGTATTGTGCATGTGTTTGTGTGCGCACATGTATATAGTGTGTGTACAGAAAGGGGAAGGACTTGAAATGAAGATATAAGCATAAATATATACATAAGTAAATGCACATATGTGCATGGAACCAGACACAAGCATATATACGAACCGAAAAACAGCCCACGCGATCACACACGTGCTCGTATGTTAATATATATGTGTATGTACGTACGTATGTATGTTTGTATGTATGTATGTATGTATGTATGTAGTGGGAGAGACATGCTTGTAGATAAGAAAGTGCTAACGAATGAAGAAATAGAGGTGGGGATGAATGAATCCTAGAGTATTTGTTTTTGTATTTATGTAACACATTAGAATTAGTCGATCCACGAGTGTATGGTTAAGATGCTTGTTTCCTATAGCACGTGGTTTGGGGTTCATTGTTATAACGAGGCTCCATGGGCACCTAAATTCTATGAAAAAGGCTTAGATTCAAAAACGAATCACGAGAGAAATTTGAGAGTCGGAATCCTGTTTGGCGTATATGAACATAACTGTGTGTGTTTGTGCATACACACATACACACATATATATATATAGGTATGTATGTATGGAGACCAAATGTGTACGTACGCAGTAATATATATATACATATAAACAAAACAAAAACTGGAACAAGAACGTGACAGATGACAACAGAACATTCGGACAGTTAGACGATACAAAAAAAAAAAAAGGAACAGGAAAAAACAAGGATGGGTCATTCGGAGTTTTCAATCTTCAGTCTTTGCAGTTTCGGACAGTTACTCTCGTGACCACTCTAATCTGGTACAGAGTGAGGTAAAGGAGGAGGGAATGTGATAAGAATGAAAGGAAGTCCAAGAAATGTGAGAGACAGTGGAGCGAGAAAAAGAAAAATGTATCGTCTGTCTGAATGTTTTGTTGTCGCCTGTTCCAGTTCTTTTTTAATATTATATATATATATTTACAGAGTTGGACAAAATGAAACATTGATATTTCAAACAAAATTATTTTAATATGGGGTAGGACCACCTTTGGCAGTAATTCTACGAGGTATGGACTCGTACAAAGTTTGAATTGTTTGCAAAGGAATATTGGTCTATTCTTCAGCTGAAACAGTCTCCAGTTCTTGTAGTGATGATGGTGGAGGATATCAACTCCTTACTTGTTTTTCTAAAATGCACCATAAATGTTCAATAATATTGAGATCTGGGGACTGTGGTGGCCAGATAAGATGTTCAACTTCACTAGAATGTTCCTCGTGCCATTCAGTAACAATTTTAGCTGTATGAATTGGTGCATTACCATTC
>NC_068983.1:45154329-45155359 GCF_001194135.2 Octopus bimaculoides
TATATATATGTATATATATATATATATATATATTCTCTTACTCTCTTACATGTTTCAGTCATTTTCACGGTTTGTATGTATGTATGTGGCAAATGTAATTGGCAGAATCGTCACGAGGACATCGGCCCGAACTCCTTGCAGTATTCGTTCTGTAAATCTACATTCTGAGATCAAAACCGAACGAGGTAAATTTAAAGATTTGCCTCTTATCGCTATTAAATATCGCACTACTACTCTTAGTGAAATTTTCTTTTTCTTATTCTTCCCTTTCTCTAATGTTTTCTGCAAGAAAGCAGTTGGAATGAAACCTGCCAGAAAATCACGAGTCCCGCCTTGTGAAGTCGTCACGGTACTCGGGTTTAAACCAGTCGAGCATGTTCATTAGTGGCTGATGATAAGTGCATCACTACTCACAAGCAGGAGTAGGTGAGCATCATTGCCACGGGTTGAGAGTGACAGCAGTATATACAGACGTTCATACATGAACCTGAGACTATAGACCATTGAGAAAATAACACAACGCAATGCACAATGCAAGGCGCAACTAACAGTGAGGTGTTAAGATATCGAACAAAAAATACATGGTGGAAATATATTGAATGCACTTTGCATCCATTTATGTTCAGTCCGAATCATCTTTCCTTCCATTACGGAAAGTAAAACAGAGAGAAAAACGTACTAGTATTGATTTAATCAAATAAATCAATTCAAAGGCGATGCTAATAGTTTAATTAACTTTAAACTGGTGAAATAATAAAACGATATGGTTATCGTAGTGTATATACTAGCGTCTATATAGAGGCGAAGTATAAAAGTGCATAGTTTTATTAGACCATGATCTTGTGTACAAACACGTGCGTGCTTCTCGTCTGTTCGTATTCATTTTATCTGCACTGTAAAGAAAGTGCATCTGATAGTTTTGTATACAGACATTGACACGAACAGATTTAGGCTCTCATGATCCCATGTGCACGATCATCCACAACCACTCCACCCATACATGTCTATAATATATATATATATATATATA
>NC_068983.1:45156050-45158003 GCF_001194135.2 Octopus bimaculoides
AAGTACATATATATATATAATTTCAAAGATAGGTGTATACACACACTAGTCTATATATATATATATAATTTCAAAGATAGGTGTATACACACACTAGTCTATACATATATATATATATAGTAATGTGTATAAGTATATAAATGTATATATATATATATATATACATGCATACATTTATATATTTACACACAAGTATATATATATATATATAAGTATGAATATAAATACGGATGAATGCATGTATATATATATACATATGTATATATATGTATATATATATGTGTGTGTGTGTGTGTGTGTGTGTGTGTGTATGTATATATATATATACTGAAAATTAAACATATTTATGCACACGTATGTGGGTGTGTGCATGTGTATGTGAGAGAGTATGTGTTTGTGTGTGTGTGTATGCCTGTGAGTGTTTGCGTGTGTAATCTCCTTCCACATAGGATGGATTTGTTTATATTTCCCATTTAGTCGAAAATACAGGATACATGCTGTTGGTGTAACTGTTTACTGTCTGGTGAATTATACGTTGTCTTGAAACCCTAACCTACCTCGTTTACACTGCTCCACACAAATACGCGCGCACACTCACAATCACACACTCACACACACGCACACACACATACAAATGCACACACATACAAATGCACACACATACAAATGCACACACATACAAATGCACACTCATACACACACTTATACACATACATACCTAAACATAAATACACACATACATGCATACATACACACACGTACACACATACACACACACACATATATATACTATATATATATATACATTCACACGCACACATACATTTGGGTGTAATAGTACTAAAGGCATCTAGTAGAGTTCATGTATTCCTTTGATCGCTTGAATTTGCACACGACAACGAGAAACTCGAAATAGTGAAGTAGTAGATATATCGTAGACACGTACACAAATATAAGCACACACACAGATGGTCATAAACTAGAGCTAAGATAAAAAGACCATGATCGGCAAAAAGATTTAGTGAACGAATGAATTATCCATCCATCCATCTATCCATTCTTCCGTCCATCCATCCATCCATCCATCCATCCATCCATTCATCCATCTATCTGTTCATTCATTCATTCATTCATTCACACACGTTATTGTTTAATTTCATTTCTAGAATTCATGTTAATAAAGAGCCAAAGGCGGCGAGTTGGCAGAAACGTTAGCACGCCGGGCGAAATGCTTAGCGGTATTTCGTCTGTCTTTACATTCTGAGTTCCAATTCCGCCGAGGTCCACTTTGCCTTTCATCATTTCGGGGTCGATAGATTAAGTACCAATTAGGCACTGTGGTCGGTATAATCGACTTAATTACATTGTCTGTCCTTGTTTGTCCGCTCTATCTTTAACCCCTTGTGGTCAAGTCAATAAAGAAATAAGAAATGTTAGCACGGCGAGTTGGCAGTAACGTTAGCGCGCCGGACGAAATGCTTAGCAGTATTTTGTCTGCCTTTACGTTCGGATTCCGCCGAGGTCGACTTTGCTTTTCATCCTTCGTGGTCGATAAATTAAGCACTGGGGGTCGATGCAATTGACTTAATCCGTTTGTCTGTCCTTGTTTGTCTCCTCTTTGTGTAGCCTCTTGTGGGCAATAAAGAAATAAGAAACGTTAGCACGCCGGGCGAAATGCTTAGCGGCATTTCGTCTGCCGTTACGTTCTGAGTTCAAATTCAGCCGAGGTCGATTTTGCCTTTCATCCTTTCGGGGTCGATAAATTTAGTACCAGTTGCGCACTGGGGTCGATCTAATCGACTGGCTTCCTCCCCCAAAATTTCGGGCCTTGTGCCTAGAGTAGAAAAGAATAGAGAAAGAGCCGGTTTCTGAACTAGATCCATGGCTCCTTTATTACAATTTTAAACAACCTTAGGAAGGTATTTCAGCACATTGAGCTGTATATGTGCAAAA
>NC_068983.1:45158013-45160794 GCF_001194135.2 Octopus bimaculoides
CACACACACACACACACACACACACACACACACACACACACGTGTATACAGACTTGCATGTACATTGATACTTAGCGCGTTCGTGTATACTCGAACGTGGGAAGATCTTCCGCTGCGGAAATAGTCTCGTGAAATGACACTCCTTATAGACAACATATGTGAACACACATTGGGCTATAAATGAAGTTATCCGATCGCAATGGGTTAAAAGAGAACGATTTCGAGCGCAATAGTCACCCCACAAAAATACGGCTTTATAATCAAAGCATTCACAATCATTGGGTTATTTTCTTCATCCATTTCCTCTCAACGAAGTATCAATATTACATTAATTGCGAAGACGTTATAGTACACAGGTGTGTTTCACTACTCACGAGAAGGAGGAGTGAGTGAGCATCATAGCCATGGATGGAGGGGGATTCTTGGGGGGTGGGGGGTAGTGTGAATAATTCATTTCTAGAAACATGGGTGTTTCGTTCAACATCTTTAAACAGCTCTTATTCGGAGACCTCTTGAGCTCGATGGGCTACTCAATCTGAAGAAAATTCTAATTGTACTCCACCTGCAGGTCATGCGCTATTTATCTTGATTTGAAGTCACCGTGTTGTGCGCATGTGTTTGTGATGCACGTGCCTGGTGTACCCTTAGCAGATGAGTAGTCATGGCGGATATATTAGGTGTAGTACATTTGCATCACAACATCACTTTGATGCCGTGTGCTGCTCTCTCACTCAATAATAATAATAATAATACTTTTTCTGTTTTTTCTTCTTTCTTCCTTTTCTCTCTTTTGTTTTTCTTCACATAACTTGAATTTGTAAATGAACAATATGGTGTGTTTATTTAAATGGCCTATCAAATTATACAACGAGTTTCTTTGCCCTTGGTGCTGAGAAAACACTCGGCAAGAAATGGAAACGAAATTGAAAGAAGGAAGATTAAAGCACAGAGCTACTAATTTTCAGGAGCGTGAATTAGTTAGTACTATCGACATCGGTATTCGACTAGTACATTATATTATCGACACCGGTTTGATGAAAGGCATATTTCTTTTATAGGGTATGAATTGATATTATAAATTAGTGGAAGTAATACTGCATGTTATTTCTATGACGCTCAAATGATTCTAATGATCGTGACAAAATGTACAGAAAAGTATCAGTGGACATCGGATAAGATTATCATCTATATAGGAATATCTTAGATGCACTACAACACTACCACTTACACAACATCTATCAGAATGAGTGATCCAACATGACAAGAATAGTTTAAAGGCTTACAAAGATTTGAGGACAATTGATGGTTAATTAAAGCTCTAACGTCCCGAGAAATATGCACGAGATTTGGTCTTTTTGAAGATAGAGAAAAGGGACAAAACTTTAGAAGTGAGCACCGAAAACTCTTTATGATCTCTCAGGGTGCTATTAATAATACTCAAATTACCCTCAAATAGCTTTCAGTGAAAAATAAAGGCCACGCTGTACGTATGTTCTTGGCATATTCTTCTTGAAAAAATTGAAGAAATAGTCACAGATAGATTGTCTTTGGACGTAGAATTGGTCAATAAAGACTATGTAAGCAACATCTAAGCAACAACAAGTATCTGTATATAGTTTATATCTCCTCTCCTTATTTTCAAACTATTAGTTAATACATCAATCCACCCTTGCTCAAGTAATGTATCTAAACGAAGTGAAACCAGTAGAACTAATTTCGCCTGTAAAACTATACACAGAAGGATTTGAACACAGTCCTAGTCTATTACAAAGTGTTGAATCTTTATATAAGTGCTAGATCTATTTAAATAAAACTATTTAAAGACAAACATGAAGTTTAGCACGTTGGACATGGTAAAACTACTAATGGCAGGATGTTTGCATAAGTTTAGTCCGAAGAGAGGAGGGATAGGTATTACAAATTACTAAATTAAAGAATCAGGAACAGGAGAATGATAAAGAAGTCTGATTGGTTGGCATTTAAAGCTTCATCTTTTTTTTGTTTTTGTTTTTCAATCAAGCATATTGCCTACAGATTCATAAAATTTTCGATTATACACCCGGCACTCAATCGCTAAGAATCAAGTCAATATGATAAATTAGTAAATACAGTTGTGCACGATTAGTTGTTTTGTGCACATCGATTTTATCTGGAGAATTGTTTTTGCATTAGTTGGTTCGTGTAATGTATCTAAATAATCTGGTTTGTACTGTCGTAGATTTTCTTGAATTTCGTGATCGGAAAAAAGGCCAGAGCTATTTTCATGTGTGCATTGTTGTAGTTAAAACATCTTGTTATAGATTTATCCATCCAATTTGTCTGGATAATCCATTGTGGCGGCTTATAGAGTTGTTTAAGCGTTTACCTCATCAATGATTTATAAAAGAAAAGAATAAAATAAAAGCAAAAAGAAACACTGAGAAAATATCATATGGAAAAAGAAAAAATACCCAGCGAGAATAAAAATAAAAAGCAGTCGGACATATTTTTATAAATGAACGTGTAAATGGGTAAATGTACGGTATAATGCACGTATGTAGGACTATTAAAATATAATATAATATAATATAATATATATATATATATAAAGCGCAGGAGTGGCTGTGTGGTAAGGGGCTTGCTCCCCAGCCACATGGTTCCAGGTTCAGTCCCACTGCATAGCTCCTTGGGGAAGTGTCTTCTACTATAGCCTCGGACCGACGAAAACCTTGTGAGTGGATCTGGTAGATGGAAACTGAAAGAAGCCCGTCATATATATATATATATATATATATATATATA
>NC_068983.1:45161974-45163011 GCF_001194135.2 Octopus bimaculoides
TATATATATATATATATATATATATATATATATATATATATGACGGTCTTCTTTCAGTTTCCATCTACCAGATCCACAGTATATAGACACTCTCAAACTTGCCTTCCGTTGATCATTCTGATTGACAAATAAAATCTTTTATCTTTTACTTGTTTCAGACTTCAAGATGGTGCTATACTGGTGAGGCGTCTTGAAGAATTTTCAGTCGAATGTATCGATCACAGTACTTACGTTTTAAAAGACTGGTACTTATTCCACCGGTCTCTTTTTACCGAACTGGTAAGTTTCGGGGATATAAACACAACAGCACTGGTTGTCAAGGGATGTGGGGACAAACATAGATATAAAGACACACACACACATGCATATATAAAACAGGATTTTTTCAGTTTCCATTTACTAAATTCAGTCACAAGGCTTTGGTCGGCCCGAGTCTATAGTAGAAGACACTTGCCCAAGGTGCCACGCAATGGGACTGAATCTCGAACCATATAGTTGGAAAGCAAGCGTCTTATCACACAGATACGATTCTAAATAAGATAAAATTTAATCAATATTATCTTTATTTACATCTGCGAAAACATATGGCTACAATTGTTGGTAAATATCTTTTAGTGTATAAATTAAATGAAAATATAAATTTATACATGCAATCAAAAGAAAAATAAAAAAAAAAATCAATTCAGACACACATTCGCCATTGTTTTTTGGTCCTAGTTCCGCCCTGATCAAACAGTTCAATATTCAACGTTATTCCAGCCGTCACCGCCAAGTTTATTTTGTCTACAAACATATTAGCACAGTTTTTGGGAAAAACTTATCCTTACAAGTCCATACCTAATGCAAAGCAAAAGAATAGCTTTTTTTCTCCTCTCACCCCGTCTTTAGTATCTTCATGCTTTATTGTAGGGAAGCGCATGGTATTACCATTCTGAAAATCTTGGGCTATATTGATCCAGCGACAACAATTCTGAAACACCATCACACACACTCACACACACACACACACACACACACACACACACACACACACACAC
>NC_068983.1:45165882-45173874 GCF_001194135.2 Octopus bimaculoides
TATATATATATATATATATGTGTGTGTGTATATATCCATGTGACTTCATATGATTTGCGTATCTTGCTTTTGACAACAGAACACGATGACATATACTACATATTCAATGTTCACTTTTGACTACAGTTCCAATTATTCCTTTGCAACAGGACCTTTAAAGCTGAGACTGCTGAATCATCTTTCCCTCATAGGCATTGCAAACCAGTGCTAACATCTCTCTCCACTTGTTTCAATCCAGAACATCATTTTCCCAATCACTTTTGTTCATATCTAGTTTCTTCATGTGTCATATGTCACAAAACCTGTAAGACAGTATCTGAACTTAAAAGAGATATGCTAGTTCACAAAAAACTGTCCTTTAGAATCAGATTCCAAAGGGCAAAGATGTAGATGAAAGTTGAATAATATCTGTCACTTGTGTTATAAATCCTGTCAATCAGCAGCTGGTCTTAAAAGTCATCTAAGGGCTCATCAATGGAGTGGTTCTGCTGTGTGATGGGGTGTAGTGTGTGTGTTCATGAGACGGCTTTCATCTGTCAAGGTGAAGCAATCATCATATATATATATATATATATATATATATATATACACACACACACTAATACACCTGCTTGTTGTTTATACACTTGTCTTCGTCTTGTCTTTCTTAAATTTTAACAATATATGTATATATATCGCTGTGACATCCGTGGGCGTCTGTGTGCTTCTAGTTTTGGACTGCGAAGTCACATGCGATCATATCGCTGAGAACACAGCCTTTGTCATCATCGGACACTGATGGGCTACCTACTATATATATATATGTGTATGTATATATATATGGGAGAATTTACGAAAAAAAAACAACAGACGAAGACAGGTGGTGTAAACAACAAATGGATGTATTAGTTTAACGCTCGGGAATAGAGAAAGTCTTTGACGTTTCGAGCTACGCTCTTCAACTGAAAGGAATACAGAAAGAAATAAGGAGAGACACAAGGAGAAAAAATATAAATGTAGTGGTCAGCGATCTATCATGGCGAATGCCAGACGGAAGGTTCACACAGGAGAGCTAAGAAAAAGGGGATATATGTATGTATATATGTATATATAAAAGTGTATAAAATTCGGGTAATATTATGTGTGATGACGTAAGATAGTAGTTGCATAAAATTGTTGCTCACGTCGACTTTCTGCCGAAATTCCAACTTGAGTCACAACTAAAAACGTAAGGATGTTATAGCTCAACTGAGCAGGTACATGTATGATAGAATAAACTGATAAACAAGTAATCAATTGGTATCCGGTTAGATTCTGCCATTTATATATTTAAACATGGGGTTTGAATTGATACCGGAGTACAGCTCGCAGCAGCTCGATAAAAGATCAGTTGAAGAACGATCATAAGGGTTATGGTATATGCTAGTATTCTCCCGGAACAGTTATACGGTAAGTCGATATTATTGGTGTAGGTAAAGCTTATCATCGTAGGTAGAATCCAAAGTTGGATGAGATGAAAGGAAGAAGGAAGAAAGGACGAATGCAAGCAGATATTTTCCTACAACCGTTTCAAGGGTGGATGTGCAGATGGTGCAATTTGCTTGTAAACGATCTGCAGCCGACTTTATAGTTGCGATCTATTCCAGCATCAGCATACATACATACATGGATGTATATACACATACGTATATATATGATGATGTATGAACATATTTAAGATATACGCTCATATACACACAAGCACATATATAATGATATATACGTACATGTATAAGTATATATATATATATATATATATATATATATATATATATGAAGACTCACAAGGCCCTATTTGTATTATTTCATCTTCACGATAGTCTTTAGCGATAGTCGTGAAATAATTACTTCCATGTGTTCTGAAGCAAATGCATTAATTTGTCTACTATAGTGATAACATGCTAGTCGTTCGTGTTCGTACAAGATTATTTCAGCGCCAAAGAGATATACAACTACACACACGGACATGATGAAACATTCATACGCCATTACACCATACGCTTATACATGCAGATAAATAAACATATATATAGTCTGACACGCTGAAGAACAGCTGTTTCAAGTAATTTTTACAGGGACGTGTATTATAATGATATCTATAAATACAAAATATATTGCTCTATACTATATACTTAAAAAAGATTTTACACGCACGCACGCACACAGACACAGACAGACACACACATACACAATTAAAATGACAAAGAAACAGGAAACTAAGCAAAGAAATTCATTAGGTTACAGCTGTTTCTGCTGCAGACGCAGTGCACTGAGAGCTGAGTGCTTGTTCATCACCATATTGATTCAGCTAAGGTAATTTAGTTCATTGCATAATTTCCTCTTCCTTTGTCATTTATAAATTTCATATTAAACCCTGTGCTCGGTTAATGTCTTATTCTGAAGCATATGTACATTGGTGGAGGCGCAATGGCCCAGTGGTTAGGGCAGCGGACGCGTGGTCGGGGGATCGCGGTTTCGATTCCCAGACCGGGCGTTGTGTGTGTTTATTGAGCGAAAACACTTAAAAGCTCCATGAGTTTCCGGCAGGGGGTGGTGACGACCCCTGTTGTACTCCTTCTCCCCAACTTTCTCTCACTCTTTCTTCCTGTTTCTTGAGTAACGCTGCGATGGACTGGCGTCCCGTCCTGCTGGGGGGAACACATACGCCATAGAAACCAGGAAACCGGGGCCCATGTGCCTGGCTAGGCTTGAAAAAGGGCGCATAAACAAGTAATAATATGTATATTGGGTTGTAAGACCAGGTTATTACTATCACTATATATGTATGTTTGTGCATGTATATGTATATATATGAGGAGGTGCCGACAAGTTCCTGGCTTTGGGTAAAAGAAAACACAGGCTCAGCTAATTTTAATTTTTTCAAATTCTTCCCCTCTAAGGTCCACACTCATTGCAATGGTCCTTCAGTTTTACGAAGGCCGGAGCCAGGAACTTTTCAGCATCCCCCCGTATATATCTGTGCGTATTAGTACGCGTGCGCTCTCGTGTGTGTGTGTGTGTGTGTGTGTGTGTGCGTGTGTGCGCGTGTTTGTTTGTGTGTGTGAGTGAGTGCGTGTATGTGTGCGTAGGATGGCGAGTAGTCGGTGCCTCCTTTCTCAAGCTCAGAGCTGACCAGAAGCAATGAACAACAAGCCAAAAATAAAATAAATAAATATATAAATAAATAAAAATCCTATAAAAATGTGCCGAGACTAAAGAGAAGAAAATATCTGTAGGAACCTAAACGAAAGTTTTATCAAGATTAGATATAACAGCTTATTGGAACAGATAGGTTACCTGGGAGGACATAAAGGATATTGTATTTATTGAATAGGATAAGAAGAGCGATTAATTTGAAATTTGAACTAAAGACGAGAAGCTCAAGGTAAAATCCATACAACAATTATACATACAGCTAAAAGGAACATTTTCTACTGAATATGGCAAACTTCGTAACTGAACCAAATTCGAAGGTGCTCAGAAGCATGTCCAGATGCCAACTCGGTTTACCATGTTGTTGTTGTTGGCACTCCGTCGCTTACGACGTTGAGGGTTCCAGTTGATCCGATCAACGGAACAGCCTGCTCGTGAAATCAACGTGCAAGTGGCTGAGCACTCCACAGACACGTGTACCCTTAACGTAGTTCTCGGGGATATTCAGCGTGACACAATGTGACAAGGCTGACCCATTGAATTACAGGCACAACAGAAACAGGAAGTAAGAGTGAGAGAAAGTTGTGGTGAAAGAGTACAACAGGGTTCGTCACCTTCCCCTGCCGGAGCCTCGTGAAGCTTTAGGTGTTTTCGCTCAATAAACACTCACGACGCCCGGTCTGGGAATCGAAACCGCGATCCTATGACCGCGAGTCCGCTGCCCTAACCACTGGGCCATTGCGCCTCCACTCGGTTTGCCATAATCAAAGATGTACGTGTTCAAAATCGTTAGATAGTCTGTGTCGACATAACATCCGGTTTCTGAATACTATGCTGATGGATTACTTTTATGAAGATTACTTAATGACAGACGCAGGCATGGGGCGTGGGTGTAAGTAGCTTACTTCTCAACCACATGGTTCCCGGTTCAATCTCACTGCATGGCACCTTCGGAAAGAGTCTTCTACCATAGCCTCGGGCCGACTACAAACCTCGTGAGTGGATTTGTTAGACGGAAACTAAAAAAAAACCGTCCTACATACACTCGCACACTCACACACTCACACACACATATATGAGTGTGTGTCCTTGTTCCCCACCACCACTTGACAACCGGTGTTGGTGTGTTTACGCCCCCGTAACATAACGGTTCGGCAAAAAGAGATTGATAGAATAAGTACAAGGCTTAAAAACATGTAGGCATTACGAAGTTTGCTTCTCAGTTATAAGCGTCCAGGATTCGTGGATGAGACAATTTGCCGCAGCATTTTTGAAACTGAAAATCTGGCACGGCTGACTTGGTATTCAAGATGTTTTGGCGATACTACAATTTGAAGTTGATGGAAAACACATATACACATACCTTCGCGCGTGCAGAAGTGTATAGATTCTAGTAAATGGTGTGAGATACAGAGAGAGAGGGAGAAGAAGAAAATGATATTACGTATGCATGCAAACGTAACTAGATGCTTACAGCCATAAACAGAGAGAGAGAGAGAGAGGGGGAGAAAGAGAGAGCGATAGATAAAGAGGAGGAGAGAGAAGAGAACGAGAGAAATATTAGAACGAAAGTTTAAAGCGTTTAATGTCAAATAAGTCATCGTCGAACTAGCGATATCAAATAAGTAGCGCTGAAACGGCAACGGGAGGGGGCTGAAAATTTCCTGGCATTACGGGCATCGTGAAAGCCCTGGCTGGAGGCGGAATCTTCCGAATTATTTTACATGACTTAAAATCACTGAAGGAGCGCTGCATGCAACCAATGTGTGAATTTGAGAGGGGAATACGTTGAATAAAATTATAATTAACTGGTCCTCGTATACTACAAGGTCTCATAATCCAGAAATCAAACCCATTGCGTGTTAACTTCGGCAAACTCCTTAAACTACAGCTTGCGCTCTACCCTCGCCTTCTGTTTGAAATCACACACATAGAAAGGAAGGTTGTATTTGTAATTCAAAGATGCCGCCTTACTACACTATGTTAAACCTGCTACCATATTGAAATTCCATTAAAGATACACATATCTGTGGAATGTATAACCTCTCTCATTATAATATAATGAGAAGGCAGTTCAGCAGATGAACAACCAAAAATTCATGTTCGGAAATTCTAACCGAAATCCATTTTGTGAAATTTTTGCTCCATCAGTCGTTAATGATACCCCACCTCACACACACACATGTGTATATATATATATATATATATATATATATATATACTCATATATATACATACCATCAGTCTTTAATGATATATACATACATATATATATATATATATATATATATATATATATATATAAATGCATGTATCTATCTCTATAGGTGTTTATATACGTACACACACACACACACACACACACGCACATAATATATATGTATGTGTGTGTAAATAGTAGGTCTATCATTTAATAATTTCTCCATAGATAGGAGAGAATGAGAAACAACCTTAAGTGATTTTCGAACATGACTGGGTTCTCATCTGTGGCGTCTACGTCACTTCGACCGATCTCAGGAAAATAAGTAGGCAATGTGTTTATATACGCAACAAATCCAGTAGGTACAGAGAACTGGATCTACAATTTGCATACAGTGAGTGTTTAACACTTTGCTGAATATCAGCGAACTTTCAAGGGCGATCTGAGTCCACACAATATCAAGGCATGATAAAGGATAAAATGGTAAAGACCATCTTCGGTCAGTGAATATCCATGGGATTGCATTCATAAGTTTACCTTCCGCGGCACACGTCTGGGCAAGTTTGCTTTACTGAATGAAGACCAGCATTCGCCCATGCGTACTAGCCTCCTCTCTCCACGCCACCGATGTTATCCAAGGGAAACACAAAGGCAAATACAGTTTGGCACTAGTGACGTCGCAACTCATTGCTACAGTTGAGTGAACTGGAACAACGTGAAATAAAGTGGCTTGCTCAAGAACACAACACACAGCCCGGCTGGGGAACCGAACACACTACCTCATGACTGTGAGCCCGACGCTCTAACCACTGGATCAGGCGTCTTCTTAAAGTATGATATAAGTTATGTAACCTATGTAAGAAATATATAAACATGGCAAATTTAACCACTTCTCCGCAGACTGAAAAAATAATGATCAGCTTTAATGAACAGGTCGACGAATTGCTATGGGTGAGGAAGCGCGGGAAGCGGTGCTTAAATGACGATGCTACCAGCCGAAAACCATCTTCTCCGATGGAATGGGAAAACTTGTGGACTGCTGCAAGAAGTGCAGGAGATAATGCAAGGAGGTAATTTCGAAAACTGATATAAGCGTTCAAACCTTGATTTTGTTTAAATAAACTACAGAATTAAGTGTGCGTATAATTATTTAATCACACTCGTATGTATGTAGATATGTATATGTGCGTATATGTGCACTAGTGCACCATTCTTTCTTTGCCACGTTTGGATATGTAAGTATTGGTTCCTGAAGTCTGCTTTGCTATTTACCCTCTAGGTTCAACAAAAATAAGGGGTGGGGGTCACGTATTGCGGCTCCTATGATGGAATATATCTCTTCCTCACACAACATGGCACCGTGCCCATAACAGACAGACATTATTATTATCATCATTATTATTATTATTATTATTATAATTATTATCATTATTAATATTATTATTAGTATTATTATCATCATTATATAATTATTTATTATTTATCGTTTGGATAATCTCCAGGAATATTATTTTATCAAAATCTATGCACGTTTTAGGTTTTGCTTTCTGCATCGATGATATTGTTGGCTGCGATAATAGTCGTAATTTTCATTGATATACACAGCGCGCACACACACACGCACGCACGCACGAACGCACGCACACACACACACACGCATGCACACATGCACGCACACACACGCACGCATTTATATATATATATATATATATATATATATATATACACACATATATATACATGTGTGAATGTATGCGTATACACACATATATATGCATATGGATATATATGAATATATATATATGTATATATATATATATATATATATATATATATATATATATATATATATATATATATATATATATATGTATGTATGTACATAAACGTATATATGTAAGTGTGTGTGCATGTGTGCCTGCGAGTATGTGTTCACAAACAACCTTACAAATAGATGCACAGGTACATATACACGTATACAGGTGAGCGCTGACACACACACACACACGCACATACACACACGTATACTCAAACGCATACATAGATACATACAGACATATTTATATGTGTGTGTGTGTGTGTGTGCATGCGTGTGTGTGTATGTGTATGCGTGTCTGTATGTCTGTGTGCTTTTCATTGGCAGCCAGTGTGCACCTAACGTTCCATTATGTACAGGTAATTTACCACATTGTGTAAGTTTGACTCAGGTTGGTACCATTTCAAACATTCTTGATTCTAGACACACCTAAAAGTGCACCTGCTCTGCTACATATACGTGTCAAATATTGACATTTTTACTCCTATGTTATTTTTGGCCAACTCAATTAATATTTTGTCAATGTTTGTTGTAATATTTAGCTGCCTATAAGGTCAGTACACGGCAGAATCTGTAGTGCATTATACTAAAATATAAGATTTTCAGGCGATAAAGGAGTCTCTCAGTTCGATAAACTAGCGAGACACAATAGCTAAATTTCTCTTAACTCATATGTATTAATTTTAGAAACCAAGAGAGTTGCATACTGTATATGTAAGTATATTTGCGCGCGCGCACACACCCACGCACATATATGCCTATGCATATATATATATATATATATATATATATATACATATGTATA
>NC_068983.1:45174177-45175149 GCF_001194135.2 Octopus bimaculoides
CACACACACACACACACACACACACACCAAGGGCGACGCCAGATCGTCAGCGTCACTCGGGCTCATTACAGATTTCGCATAAGACACATGCTTGCTCGAAGAAGCTCACGTTTTTCCGCAATATTCCTAGCCCCAAATGGCTTATTTTTTTAACATCTAGCACTATGTCTTTCTTCATTTCTAAGTTAAGGGTAAAAATAAAGCAACCCTGCAAAACACAACTGATCTTTATACATAGACACACAGAATAACACCAATCAAACAACGACAGCCGACTGTACAACAAACATCAGCGATCTGACTGTCGACTGTAATCTTGATAAGAGATGCCAATCTTTTACACTTAGCAGATTCGTGCGTTTTAGCCCGAGTTGCTGGATATTTGTTCGTTCCTTTAAGAATATTGTAGAACGAAAAGTTTCCATAGATTGGACTTTAATCTTAATCTCTATAGAAATTTATTGCTTCAAGAAAACATTGAATTTGCATTACTTTTAATTTTTACGATTATAGATAACAACTCGGGTTGTTGCATCTGAGCCGAAATCAGGCGCTGGTGAACGATGTGAGAACGTCTGCTACGAATGGTATTTTTTCTGACATAGGGGACCTCTAAGATGACTGCCAGACGCTAAACAAAAATAAATAAACTGTAGCCAAGCTTTATTACTGGAGCCCGAGTTATTGGCTGCAATTCCATACTTGAAGTTAGTGTTGGCAGAAATTAAATCAACTTGCAAATACACTTTCACTTTACTAAATTTATACCCTGGCTAAGCCCGAACAGCCCGAGTGCCGGAGTCGCCACTGGTATATATATAATATAGACTGAATATATTTATCACATAATTTCACACCTGTCTTCGTCTTTTGTTTTTTGTAAATTCCAACTACACACACACACACACACACACACACACACACACACACACACACACATATATATATATATATATATATATATATAATATA
>NC_068983.1:45176903-45179132 GCF_001194135.2 Octopus bimaculoides
TATATATATATATATATATATATATATATATATTTATATATACCAGTCATATACCACGTCTCGACTATAACAAAGTTCCTGTGACGAAATAAGTTGTCCTAAAATATTTATAACTCCATGACAACACATCTGCTACAACAAAAAGGAAAATAAGACACGAAAATTCTAGAAGATAAATAAACACGTGTGTGCCTCTCACAAAGAGATAACGCTTGACATCAGAACACGCCTTATTCACGTTTAAGAACCAAGCATACTTTCTTAAACACTTTGCACAACGGCACACAGCTTATTAGCAGATAACAAGGGAACATCACTTGACACTTTTACAACAAAAGCAGACAGGTTAAATAAATATCAATGACAGTATTTGTATGCAATGCCGTATAATCAGTAAACTTCTCAATGTTGTCTTCGGTGAATTTGGCTGCCGTTATTGTGAATTTTCCGTTATCTCGGAAGTCATTTTTTAAATGTATTGTATTTATTATGTAAAAGTAGTGGTTACAAAAAGGTAGCGTAAATACTGATTTCTAATTTTAGCATAAGCTCAGCAGTTTCGAGGGAGGGTGTAGTTGATTACATCAATCTCAGTGTTCATCTAGTACTTATTTTATCGAACCTCAATTGATGAAAGGCAAAGTCAACCTCGGCGGATCTCAGAACATGAAGACGGACGGAAAGTCGCTAAGCATTTTACCCGGCGTGCGAACGATTCTGCCAGCTCGCTGTAGTGTAACATTGTTATTTTGCATTATATAGGCATTGGCGTGGCTATATAGAAGCAAGCGTAGATGTGTGGTTAAGAATCTTACTTCCTAACCACGTGATCTTAAGTTCAGTCCCACTTTGTAGCACTTTTACAAGGTTTTTCTTTTTTTACCATAGCCCTGGATTCAGTAAACGAAATTTGAAGGAAATCCGTCGTATACATCTATATATATTTATGCATGTGTTTCTTTGTGTTTGTGCTTGTCCCCTGTCACCGCTTGTCAACCGGTGTTATAATGTTTATGTCCCCCTAATTTGTAGGCTTTGACAATGTGTTCGCTGAAAAAGTCTCAAAACTTCAGGAATGCACGTTGTCTGAATATATCTATGTATTATGCTGAGAGTGCCACAACTAACATGCGATCTAATACAAGTTGCTGAATATTTGGGTCGTCGGTAATGAAACCGGCTTCTCCATCAACTTAGCCTGGCTAGGAGAGTTTCTAGAAATCCGGTATCTGTAAAATATGTCAAAAAGGCGGAGGAACCAAGCACAAAGTCGACATCTGTCTAACATTAGTGTGTGCAGAGGCATGAATGTTCGTAACTGCAAATGAGCCTACCGTGACATCATTGGATGTACGATGGATAAACTTGTGCTCTTTAGCCACGGTGAAAGTAGATTATGTTGGAGAAGATGACTCCAAATGAAAACATGGCAAATCAAACAATCATTTGTAATATCCAATGATTTTAGCATTTGCTTTCTTTTATTGATTTTTTACATATAGTCAATAAAAGCAGGGTTGTGTTACACAAGTCCTATCTTCCTTTTCTCATGGATATTTCATATCTTAAACATACACAGGTGTTGCTTTTTAATATAGTTACTGTTTTGCGGTTCAATAACAAATAATTATCATACTCAATATCAAGTGTTGGGATGGAGCATCGTATCATTAGCGACCTGTTAGCCACGCTTGACGCATAAACACCGTTGCTTCTCTGGATTGCGTATTCAACTTGCGGTATTCACCCGATGCGCATGTCTGCTCCCTCTGTATCTTTGACCGTGTATTAGAACCTTATAATGTCCATTGATCTTAGTATTTGCTTTTTTTTTATTGATATTTCATATGCCCAATTAAGTTAGTGTGGTACTGCGTAAAACGTATCTTCATGTTATTATTAACATCTCATACCTTATACATACACAGGTGTTGCAAGTTAATATGGTTATCATTTTGCGGCTCATTACACACCATGAGGTAATAGAATGGTGCCTTGTACGAGCAATGTTCGATGCGCAAACACTGTTGTTACGACTGAACTCCGTTCCTTGCATTGCTCAGCCGTTCTGCATATTTACTTCGGGTCAGCGGTTTACGAATTTTGAGTTGACTACACACACATGCTCTCTTTCTCTCTCTCTCTCTTTCTCTCTCTCTCTCTCTCTCTTTCTCTCTCTCTCTCTTTCTCTCTCTCTCTCTTTCTCTCTTTCTCTCTTTCTCTCTCTCT
>NC_068983.1:45181797-45187795 GCF_001194135.2 Octopus bimaculoides
CATATACTACAATCATATATGCATACATACATACATACACACGCACACGCATATACTCTTTTACTTGTTTCAGTTATTTGACTGCGGCAATGCTGGAGCACCGCCTTTTAGTCCAACAAATCAACCTCAGGGCTCACTCTTTGTAAGCCAAGTATTTATTCTATCGGTCACTTCCGCCGAACCGTTAGGTTACGGGAACGCAAACTCGCCAACATCGGTTGTCAAGCGATGGTGGAGGACAAACACAACCACACAAACACATACATGCATACATATATACATAAATATATATGTACATATATACATACATACATACATACATATATGATGTGGCTGGAAAGCAAGCTTCAGTCTTGCACCGAAGGTTTACAGGAATTTTTAAAGAATACTTTTCGATACATTTTTTTCTACTTTTATTTGTTTCAGACATTTGATCGCGGTCATGCTGGAGTACCGCCTTTAGTCGAACCAAATCGACCCCAAGATTCGCCGAAGGTGCCACACTTGCCCAAGGTGCCACACACTGGGACTGAACCCGGAAATATGTGGTTGGGAAGCAAGCTTCTTACCACTCAGTCACTCCTGCGCCTAAAATTTATAGGAATTAAAAAAAATTACCTTTCGATATATCTATATATATAAATCTGAGAATGTGTATGTGTGTGTGTGTGTGTGTGTGTGTGTGTGTGTGTGTGTGTGTGTGTGTGTGTGTGTGTGTGTGTATGTCTGTGTGTGGCTGTACTTCCAACATCGCTTGACAACCGATGTTGCTGTGTTTACGTCGCCGTAACTTAGCCGTTAGGCAACACACACTGATAGAATAAGTACTAGGTTTACAAAGAATAATTCCTGGTGTCGATTTCTTCGACTAAAAGGAGTGCTCTAGCATGGCCGCAACCACATGACCAAAACAGTTAAAACAATAATAAACTGTCATATTAACCCCGCGCAACGCCGGGTATCTCTGCTATATACATATATTTATATAAACATATATATAAATATATATACACACATATATACGTATACATACACACACACACAATATTCATATACGCCCATGCACCCACATTACACATTGTACATATAGTGGCGTTACAAATGTGACCTAGGTCTAAGAAAATAGTAGATCCCTATTTTATACTCTCAGAGTTGTTTTACATTTATAATGATGCCCTACACTGCATTTAATGGACAACCTGAAATTGAAAGCAGTTATAACTGCATAAATATTTAAGAGAGAAGTATTGAACGGCAATTAATGATATTAAAATGTTACTGAAAATATTAGTTTTTGTATTTTGAATAAACTAACGGCTGCAAATCGAGTAATCGTGTAATTCAATCGTTTATCTTCTCAAAGAAAGAAGAAAAGAAAAGAAATTAAAGAACAATATGATAAATCGAAAATGTCCTTTAGTTAACACGTATACAAATTTCAATTGATCGATGTCTATACAATAGCATTCTGATTAGAGAAAATTGTCTTGTTGTTTTATCGTGCTTATTCAAGATTTTGGTTTGCAATTTATACCGTACTTAAATGCAACTTTTTCCATTTATCAGACTGATTGCTTGGAAACGGGTGAAATGTATCTTAATTTCAACTTAATTTCAACCATAATCTTTTCTTTTCTACTCTAGGCACAAGGCTCGAGATTTTAGGGGAGGGGGCAGTCGATTAGATCGACCCCAGTGCACAGTTGGTACTTAATATATCGACCCTGAAAGGATGAAAGGCAAAGTCGACCTCGGTGGAATTTGAACTCAGAACGTAAAGACAGACGAAATACCGCTAAGTATTCTTTTCTATTCTAGGCACAAGGCCCGAAGTTATTGGGGAGGGAGCCAGTCGATTAGATCGACCCAAGTACGTAACTGGTACTTAATATATCGACCCCTAAAGGATGAAAGGCAAAGTCGACCTCGGCGGAATTTGAACTCAGAATGTAAAGACAGACGAAATACCGCTAAATGTTTCGCCCGGCGTGCTAACGTTTCTGCCAGCTCGCTGCCTTTAATTTGAACAATAATCGCTTTATGAAATGGAGGAAATTTTTCTAAGTTCAGCCCGAATTAAAAGAAATACGGCATAGCTCTGTGTCTCCTACATTACAAACTATTGTTGAAAGTAATGAAAGTAATGAAGCCTTTTTAAGTTTACGCAAATAAAACTTAAAAAGTTCATTTTCAGCTTATTTTCTTTATACTTGTTACTCGTGTTAAGAGCCATTTTACTCACAAAACTGTCCTGCTGATGTGAATATCTCTGAAAATCAAAGTAAAGCAGGATAACTATGGACAACGTTTTCGAAACCTCCAGATTTACAATTTACAATTATGCCAATTATAATTGTGCATTTTGTTTTGTGAGTAAATACTTAACTGATAATCTGGATAAGCTTCGATTTCCAGAACAGAAAAAAAGAACATCAGCCAACTGATTCGCACGTTACAAATACAGTCTGTAAGCGCTGGATTAAAGCTATGTATGACTTTTCTCAAGTTTAAAATGTAAGATTGTTTTTGCTATCTACAATCCAAAGATTGAGCTTTGTATCTTCGTTAGAAACCAGCTCGTTCCTCAGAGGAAGAATTTAAATAATTAAAAACATCCATCCATTCATACAATCCTCCTCCCCACACGCAAACAGATACACATACTCTTTAATTCTTTTACATGCTTCAGCCCTAAGGCTATGGTCATGCTGGAGCACCGCCAGAGTAATCACCCCTTCAATGGCCAAATTTAAGTAATTGGCTTTTGGTCAAGGAAAGATTTCGACATTTCTGAGTTTTCTGCTTTGATATTGGTTCATCTGTGACCTTGGATAGCAGGAAGTCAAGTTGTTTCTTGAAAAAAATTTGCCCCTACTCCATGAAAATATCTCAGGTGTTTTGATAAGGCGCTAAATAACTGGGCGCTTGAATCCCAAGTAATTACAGTACATGGTCCTCAATCTTCACGGGATAACTGAGACCTTTGGAACAGCACAGAGATGTCCAATTCGGGGTCTGGTATAGCTCTTGATATCAAAGTTTGGAGCCAGCCCCTCCAGGATCTTCCACACATATATCACTGTATACCTCTCCCGTCTTCGCTCTAAGGAGTAGAGTCGTAGCTCTTTCAGTCTCTCTCAGTGGCTCAGCCGATCCATTGATGCAATCTTGCTGGTGTAACACCACTGAACTGCTTCAAGTTCTGCTATTAAGTTGACACTGTAGGATAACTACAGTAGCCCAGACGGCTGAGTATAAATGCCCTCCATAGAACCAGCATAGTTTCCTAGTCCCTTGATCTGAAGGTTCACAGAATCCATCCGGCCATTCGCCTGCAAGCTACCATCAGCTTGGTGATATGCATGTGAGACGGTGCGTCGTTGATCTTCTCAATTCCCAGATCACTCACTGTACTCTGGGATTGCCGCTCCTTTTGGTCCAAAGTATCGCTGTCGTGGCTTCTGAGCACCAGCTCGTTCCTGATAGGAAGAATTTAAATAGTTACGAACATAGACAAGAACATCCCTCCATCCATCCATCCATTCATCCATCCATTCATCCATCTATCCACCTTAGCTCCCCCCCCACACAAACACACATACACACTTTCCTTCCTCTTGTAGTGGAGGATTTAGAATTTACCTGCAATAAATTGCATGTTGTTTTTTCAGCCCATTTATATATGACATGCAAGTAATTCTGTAGAAGATTAGCTTCAGAGGGTCCCCTGACAACTTGTACTACCTTTGTGTCGTCAGTATAGCTAGTAAGTGTGGCTGTCCGTGTAAATGGTGGCATATCTGAAAGAGCCACCATGAACAGCAGTGGCCCCTAATAATTTCCCCAATACATTTCCCAGCAGCGGCCCCAATATATTTCTATTAATGTCCCCTTGAAGAGGGCTTTATTGGCTGCCAAAGCCTATATTCTGATTTTTAAGAGGTCATACAGCCACTCTCCCAGTTTTCTGGCTATGCAGGATCTCTGTAGCTTGTGACATATCAACCCATGATCAACCTTATCAACGGTGTTTGCAAAATCGAGATGTATCGCATCCATGTTTGAGCGATTCATTATTTCAACATGTGTGTGTTTGTGTGTGTCTGTCTGTGAATGTTTGTATGTCTGTATACTGGTAATGTCCATATTTTTTACATAAAAATTTTACAAGATAATTTTATCATTTAAAGAGTAATTAAATGCCTGTGTTAATGAATAACGAGAACGAGGCAGCTGTTTTATTTTAATTTCCTTTCATTATAGTATTGTTATCAAACAGGTGGCGGTTGACAATAAAATCTAAAACTCCAGTCTAGCAAAGACTATTTCAAACACACACACACACACACACACACACACACACACACACACACACACACACACACACACACACACACACACACACACACACACACACACACACACACACACACACACACACAGCACGCTGGCACACGCAAATATACACACATACACATGCACGCACATAAATACACCCATATGATAGACAAAGAGATCTTACTCCCCTCTCAACTTAACTCACTTAGATATAACAAGTATTTCCAGTTTCACTGAGTCTCCACATACATCTGTTGCCTTTACCAGGCCATTAAATTTTCCTCCATATCTCTCATTGTATTAAACACATAGATTTTACACCACCTAATTTAAATTTCATTGTTCTCATGGACTTATTGTTCAGAACTGTTCTTGGCCCTCTCAGCCCTGCCATATTAATGCTTATGGTACACATGTTAAATTTTATTACAACAGTTTCATCACTCCTAAGCATCTGCAAAACTCTTAATATTTATATTTTCTGAATCTCCAAGACGTGACGACTTTACGTATGCAATGGCATCAGCGTAATTGGATACATGGGGTCGTTCAACCACTGTAATCACTCCACATCCGTATACAACGCATCGTCCTTACTTGGCACTGGATTGAGAGGATTGGGAGCAGCTGTTTTGCCGCTGGTAATTTGGCACGGCTGACTGTGGGCCTGTTTTGGCGACAGTATGTTTTGGCAATGGAGGCAAGCACATACAGGAAAGGGGTTAAGTCGATTAGATCGACCTCAGTAATTAAATGGTACTTAATTTATCGACCTCAAAAGGATGAAAGGCAAAGTCGACTTCGACGGACTTTGAATTCAGAACGTAAAGACGGCCGAAATGCCTGGTGTGCAAGATCTTAATATAATAGGTGCTTCTTTATGGTGCCGAGCCGGCAGAATCGTTAGCATGCCGGACAAAGTGCTTAGTGGCATTTCGTTCGTGTTTATATTCTGAGTTTCAATTCTGCCGAAATCGTATTTACCTTCCATCCTTTCGGGGTTAATAGAATATGCACCAGTTGAAAACTGGTGTCGATATAATCACCCGCTTCACCGAAATTTCTGGCCTTGTGCCAAAAGTTAAAACCAATATATTAGGTGCTACTAAGGCGTTGAGATGGCAGAATAATTATCACGCCGGACAAAATACTTTTCAACATTTTATCCGTTTTCACGTTCTGAGTGCAAATTCCTCTGCCTTTCATCCCTTCGGTGTCGATAAAATAAGGATAAGTTGAACACTGGGTGTCGATGTAATAGACTTATCCCTTCCTTCAAAAGTTCCGGCCTTGTGCCTGTAGTAGAAAGGCATATATTAAGTGCTTCTAATCTATAGACAAGTGACAGATATACTCTTTTACGTTTTACTTGTTTCAGTTATTTGACTGTGGCCATGCTGGAGCAAATCGACCCCAGGACTTATTCTTTGGATGCCTAGTACTTATTCTATCGGTCTCTTTGGCCGAACCACTAGGTTACGGGGGCGTAAACACACCACCATCGGTTGTCAAGCGATGTTGGCGGGGGGGGACACACAAACATATACACACACATACATATATATATATATATATATATACATATATACGACAGGCTTCTTTTCAGTTTCCGTCTACCAAATCCACTCACAAGGCTTTGGTCGGCCTGAGGCTATAGTAG
>NC_068983.1:45188399-45198521 GCF_001194135.2 Octopus bimaculoides
AGAGAGAGAGAGAGAGAGAAAAGGAGGGATGGAGAGAAGGAGGGAGGGAGGGAGGGAAGGAGAGGGGGATAGATACAAAAAATGAGAGGTGGGTTATGGGAGAAAGACATAGCTTATAGTTACTTACAGTGAAACAAGTTGGGTGCAGCATATATTTTCTCGAAGCTAGATAAATGAAAGAGAAAATCGAATTAGATACGTAAACCCGTAAAATATAATCTAAATCCTATTAAAAATTTCTCTCGAACCCTAGGATTCACAAGCCCAGTTTTATTACATTATTTACAATTGACGGATATTTATTACATTATTTACAATTAACGGATATTTATTACGTTATTTACAATTGACGGATATTTGTCCTCATCTTGTTTGTTGTTAACACAACGTTTCGGCTGATATACCCTCTAGCCTTCATCAGGTGTCTTGGGGAAATTTCGAACCTGGGTTCTCATTCCAAAGGTATTTTTAGATGTTGTAATAATAATAATAATAATGATTATTATTATTATTCAGGTCACTGCCTGGAATCGAACTCGGAATCTTGGGTTTAGTAGCCCGCACTCTCTTAACTACTACGCCATATGCCCGTGGGCATATGGCGTAGTGGCATTTGTTGAAGCATTCAGTTAAATCGTAAATAATGTAAATAATGTACATAATTCCTCATCTCTTAAATATAGAACTGTATTATCCAGTTACTTGGTTTCCATGGCGTCTAAGTGGTCGAAATTACTACCCCCCACCAAAAACGAGATGCCAGTCCGCTGCGGTGTGCAAGACAAGCAATGTTTGAGGAGTGCGTCAAGTTGGTTAGTGAAGGCGCATGACTCAGTGGTTAGAATGTCGAGCTTACGATCGCGAGGTTGTGAGTTTGAATCCCGGACCGGGATGCGTGTTGTGTTCTTTATTCACGTTGCTCCAGTTCGCTCAGCTGTAGAAATGAGTTGCGACGTCACAGGTGCCAAGCTGTATCGGCCTTTGCCTTTCCCTTGGATAACACTGGTGGCGTGGAGAGGGGAGGCTGGTATGCATGGGTGACTGCTGGTCTTCCATAAACAACCTTGCCTGGACTTGTGCCTCGGAGGGTAACTTTCTAGGTGCAATCCCATGGTCAGTCATGACTGAAGGGGGTCTCAGCGTCAAGTTGGTTGCACCAACCGCAGTACTTGACTGGTGCTTTATTTTATTGAACTCAGAGCCATGAAAGACAAAGTTGGCTTCGGCGCGATTTGAACTCAGAATGCATGTAAAGAGGTGGAAGAAGTGCTACAAAGAATTTTCTCCAACGTACTGACGTTTGTGCCAGCTCGGAAGGAAGTTTCTGTGTCGTTGTATTGGTTACCCACTCCCCACCCATAACTCTCAATATCTTCAATATAGCGAATCTACTTGGATACTAAACACCAAAGAACTTTACCCACCCTCATAGAATTTTAACATTCAGCTCTTCTGGAAGGTAGCGGAAGACAGTAGTTAGAAATAAAACAGATGGCGACCCAAGTTTAAAAGCGGTTCATCCACTCGCCCCGCCGACATCAACGATCTGCTACACTTAGGAAACTTTATTTTCCAACAGGAAATCACAAGGTTTGTGATTTGGGGTATAATTTTTTATTTAGTATTAATTTCTTACCTAGATAAAGGGGACTCACATTTGAACGAAAGGAAGGGTTATAGACAAACCCTCGCGACACAGCTGTTACATATTTTATTTGATCCGGAAGGATGAAAGACAATCCCGACATCGGAGTATAATCTTCAACGTTGGTTTCAAATTTTGGCACACTATCAGCGATTTCGAGTGAGGTGGGGCTATATCGACCCCCAGTGTTTAACTGGTACTTATTTTATCGACCTTAGAAGAACGAAAGGCAAAGTCAACCTCAGCGGAATTTAAGCTCAGTGCGTAAAGCGGCACGAAATGCCGTTAAGCATTCTACTCGGCGTGCTAAAGGTTCTGCCAGATTGCTGGCTTTGAGGTATTTCATTACGACTGAGTTCAAATCCCGCCGAAGTCAACATTGCTTTTCATTTCTCTGCCGTCGATAAAATAAAGTACCTGTCCAGTACAATGTCGATGAAATCGACTAAATGCCACCCTTCAAACATTGCCGGTGCAATTTGAAACCGTTATTCAATGTTCCTTCAGTGACGTCGAGGTGGCTCAAGCGTTAGAGAGTGAAAAACATTTCATGCGATATTTCTCTCGATGCTTTGCGTTCTGAGTTCAAATCCCGCGGAGATCACCTTTACGTTTCATTATCTTTAACGATCAATAAAATAAAGTGCCAATCAAGGGGGTGGGGTCGATAATATGGATTAACCAACTACCCTTAAATTTGGTGGGCTTAGGGCTAAATTAGAACAATCAAATTTTGGCACTAGACCATCTATTTTTATTGGCTGGGTATGTCGATTACATCGATCCAAGTGTCCAATTGGTACTTATTTTATCGATCCGAAAGGATGAAAGGCAGAGTCGGCCTCGGCAGAATTCAAACTCGGAACGTGAAGACAGGCGAAATGCTGCTAAGCATTTTTCCCGGCATGATTCCCGATGCTCCCAGCTCGTTACCTTTAGAACAATCATCATATAATTCTTCTTGTCATTGTTTAGTTAGCATGTGGATTACGTTCTGTCCGTTTGTCACTGCTTTTGCTTGGATAACGTTACTACATAGGTTAGTGGAAAAGGTTTATCGATCCAGAACATATATAGAAAATTATATAATGAGCATCATTAAGTGAATATTAAGGAAAATTTAATTTTGCATTTGTGAATCGTTTGCTCATGTTTCTCAAGCTAATTCTTATATTGTTGGCTTCGATTGCATCATTATAATAATTTATTATGATATATGACAATTTCTGGTTTTAGTGTATCTGCATCAAATATTTCTGTATCATATCTGAACCACATTTTTAGGTTAGCGTGTCTATACCATATATTCATATCTACTTTACAAATATATAAGCAGTGTGTTCAAGTGACTGTATATATTCATTTATATAAGAAAATCGCTTACATATTCATATTAAACAATAGCATTCATATTTAGAAAAAACCAAGTCACATGTTGCATTTCATTTGATCCACTCCGATCATAAACAGCCGTTAATGATAAGGATGATGTTTGAACGGAAATTGAATTTATCTTAAAGTAATGTACAAACCTTCAGAAAGTAATGTTGCATTTCACGTGTCGTTCTGCATTGAAATAATGTTTCCAGTGCGATTTGTTTCGTAGCAGCAGAAATTATTTTTTAAATATAAAATGTAAGAATGTTGAGGAGGTTACTACTCCGTGCAATTTCTAAGAGTCCATCTAGTATGAATTTTGATTAAAGAGTTCAGTTGATTGTTGCAACCATTAAATATGGAACAAATGCTTTCTTATATTTGTTTAAAGTTTTTATGAATTCGAATCGCGCCAATATGAATGTTGTCTTTTATCCTTCCAGGGTCGGTAAAACAATGCGTCATGTACTAAGGTCAATTTTTCTCTCTGTATCTCATATTCTCTCTCTCTCTCTTATTCTCTCTCTCTCTCTCTCTCTCTCTCTCTCTCTCTCATACACACACATACATGGTATCAGTTACGTTCAGGGGTCAAGAGAGGAATTTTCACATCACTATCTTAATGATGTGAGAATGATTATTCTCACATTCTGTAAGTACGATCACGTACTATTACAATAAAATTTCTAAAATAGATCCAAGTTCACACATTTTAGAGGTGGACGGATTCATTTAAATTGACCCTGCTATTTCATTGGTACTTTAATTTATCAATCAATGCCTGAAGGAACAGATAAAAACTTTTTATCAGTGGAACTTGAGCTAAGAACATAAAGAGAAATAGCAGAATAATTATAGGTATTTTCTTTGAGGCTGTAACCATTCTGCCACTTTACCTCTACATTTAATTTCATTGGTTCCTTACAATGATTATTTCGCTTATGTTAGTCCTCCATCATTAGACAGTTCTAGGAACATAGCTTCCTTTGAAGAATCCGAGAAAAAGAACTGTGCTCATAGCTTCCGTAGGTCCTTATGGACTTAGAGTAATGCCATTAATGTTCCTTGGAAGTTTTGCAAGTCAGCAGTTGCCCCAAAGATATGAAGAGAGAGGATTCAATTAAGCCAATGTTGAGAGGTAAATGGGTATAGAGGTTAGTGTGAGGCCTGGAGCAGATTGGCCACAGAAATGATATTAAAATGAAGGACGATTGGCTCAAAAAAACCTAGGGAACCGGTGTGAGATCAACTAGTCTTGAAGACTGAATGCCATTAGAGTAGCGGTAACAAAAGGAAGTAAAAGGAAACAGTGTCTATTTTTGTTACCTTATATACATCAGTCGGGTCACCTCTCTTTCTGGATGTGGTCTACATCTGTGTGTATGGCAGCAGATCGGAGCACTGCAGAACAGAATGAGAATGATTTGGGGCGGGGGGAGTGAAAGTATTTTCTGGATCTGAAAAGAAATGCTAGGCATGGGATGCGGTCCAAATCCGTCTCTCAACTCTTTAACATCGCTGGATAAACAGATGTTGGATAAACACATTCTTTGACATTATGAAACAACGCAACAGAGATGAAATATAAGAGATAGATAGATAGATAGATAGAGAGAGAAGCGACACTCCACAACTGGAGTGATACTCTAATGATCCCAGAACGATAAAAATAAAGTCGGTCGCGCTGTAATTTGAAACCAGTGCACGTACAATCGCAACAAATACATCAATATATTTTATTGGGTCCCTAATAACACTGCCAGTTCGCTGATCACTTTTTCATTGATACACGAATGAAAATATACGGTAAAATCAATTCGACGCCGTTGCTTGACAGTTTTACGAGCGAGAGCAAATATCTGAGATTAAATTTTACACTATCTTGTTAAACCGAGTTCAGATTCACATATTTCGGTCGAAGAAATATTTGAAGTCACGGAGTCGCTTCAACGAACAATTATTCAGAGATTTAGTGGTTTGTTTGTAATAATAATTCAACATAATCACCTCATACGTTAATGCAAGTTTATGATAAACTGTCTGGGTCAGACACCATCTGGTTCTAACGAAAAATATCGATGTGTCTGTGCGGGGAATAACACTTTAATAATCGATATGCAACATGTGTGCTGTATTTAGATGTCACTTTAGCTCTAATTACAACCTTCTATTGTCAATAGAAATTCCATGCTCTATCATCCAGGTGAATAATATCGCACAGAAACTTACATCACACGAGTGTGGTACCGCTGTATGTATGTATGTATATTTCACACACACACACACACATTATGCATGCATACATACATACATGCATACATACATACATACATACATACATACATACATAGAATGCCTTAATTTCAAGTTTTTCTTGTTCCAAGCCAGACCATGTCTTCCTCGACGGACAGGCCTCTTCATCACGACAAATTTCTGCTTTATTTGGGCCAATTCCTTATGTGCAGGGTGTCCACAAAGTCTGGGTACATGGGGATTAACACATACTTTAAGAAATTATTATTTCTTATATTTAATTATGTTATGATTTTATTTACTCCATGTACCCAAATGGGGATTAACACATACTGTAAGAAATTATTATTTCTTCTATTTAATTGTTTATGTTATGATTTTACTTACTCCATGTACCCAGACCTTGTGGACACCCTGTATAGAAAAAAACAACAACAAGATTTTGTGTTCCCATTTGGTGTATAAAAGTAACGATTTTCCTTAGCTCACCGGTAATGCTTTGTGAAGGTCTTTCACCATAATCAAATTCCTTACACGCATAATCATGTTTGCATAAAGGCCAATTCGTATTCTCAAAATATCGCTAAGCCCTATTTATTCTTTAAATATCGCTAATCCCTATTTTACAGGTTATTAGCGAAACTGCTTAACCTCTTATTACCTCCCCTTAACCTTCCTGCGTACCGCTTAGCACTACTTAACCTCGCTCCACATTATTAACCAAATACTGTACTTTATACTTTATGGAAGTCACTAAAATGTACGACCATTGAATTAATGAACATTTTCCCTCTTTCCCTTCTATTTTTCTTTCTATTTTTCCTTCTATTTATCTTTGCCATACAATCGTTCTGAAGATGCTTATCGATTGTAACGAGGTAAATGCAAATTTACCCCATTTTTATAAATAGAAACAGCTGTAAACATACACTCATCTTAATTAAATAATGACTTTTAAACACCAATGATCCACTCATCATTGTTACTTATTGCTCCATTTCTTATCCTCTCTCTCTCTCTCTCTCTCTCTCTCTCTCCCTCTCTCTCTCAACATATATATATATATATATATATATGTATATAGACAGAGGGTGATAAAGAGTGTGGCAAATTTATAGAGAAGAGAGAATAAAACACAGCTTGATGAAAACCGATAGCAAGTGGGAGATTTGTCGAACTAAAAGTTGAGTTATTCATCGTAGCAAATTAATTTTTTTTATTATTTATGACCGGATAACTTGTCATTGGGATGCAGATTTAGAAAGCCAAATACGTTTTTCTCGAGGACACACCGTTTCGGAACCTTCCGTCATATATTCGTACATACTCATACGTCCTCAGCATGTGTTAATCACCAGATAGTGATGAAAATTCACCCAGCTCGCAAAATAATATATGCATTTTTCCAGCGACGAACCGTCGCTGATATCGAAAAAGGAGAAATAAGCTATATCAAATCTTTGAGCGAAATGTAAACAGTAGCTATACGGAATCGTAACATATAATTGCCAACCAAGTGTGGCGTTCTATACAGAACAGTGCTACTGACGTTTATAACCCCAGGAAGACATCTCTTCCAGTTGGCTAACGACACATTCTGTGTCCGATTAGTATTTGCGAGGGGAAGTCATCGCTCCCCACCCTAGCCTTACGTGATATACACGGACTCGAGTTTCTGGGTGGTTACCCGTCCTCAGCGTGTGTTAATCACCATCTAGTGATGAAAACTCACTCCACTCGCAAAACACTATATGCTTACTACCCCGGTAGCACAATGGATTAGCGCGCACCGCACATATAGACAGTACTTTCCTTGTGTTAGTCGGAAGTCGGGTGATATGCTGTCGGGTGAAGTGCTGGTGTGGCTGTGTGGTAAGTAGCTAGCTTCCCAACCTCAAGGTTCCGGATGCAGTCCCACGGAGTGGCACATTTGGCAAGTATCTTCTGCTATAGTCTCGGGCCAAGCAAGGTCTTGCGGGTGGATTTGTTAGACGGAAACTGAGAAATGCCTATTTTGTATGTGTGTGTGTGTGTTTGTGTTTTTTGCCAACACTGCTTGACAACCCGTGTTGGTTTGCTTACGTCCCGCAAGTTAGCGGTCCGGAAAAGAGACAAACACGATAAGTAACAGACTAAACTATCTACTTTCTTACCTATTTTCATTGAAGTAGTTAGTATTTGTACTTCCTTCTTAATTATGTTATATGCATTGCAGCCTGTCTTCTTGTACGTGCTTAAAACATTTAATCGATCTGCATCTTACGTTTAATCGATCTGGTTTTTTCTACTGTGATAGTTAGGAAGAATAGATTTTTAAAGAGATACAAGAAACCCAAAAAGTAAATAAATAATTAAGAAAGCAGCAAATATCTTCTGGTTCTCGGATCACTTTATTATGAATGTAGCATCCATTAAAGTTCAAAATTACGTAACGTTGATAAACATAGGTGCGGGAGTGTCTATGTGGTAAGTAGCTTACTTACTAACTACATGGTTCCGGGTTCAGCCCCAGTGCGTAAACGGAAACTGAAAGAAGCCCATCGGATATATATATATATATGTGTGTGTGTGTGTGTGTGTGTGTGTGTGTGTGTGTGTGTGCATGTTTGTGTGTCTGGCTTGACAACCGGTGTTGGTGTGCTTACGTCCCCGTAACTCAGCGATTCGGCAAAAGAGTTCGGTTAAATATGTACTAGGCTTACAAAGAATAAGTCCTGGGGTCGATTTGTTCGACTAAAGGCGGTGCTCCAGCATGGCCATAGTCAAATGACTGAAACAAATAAAAGAATAAACGCAATGCATTTGCACTCAGCACAAGTGCTACAAGCTCTTCAAAAGAATCGTCGTCTAAAATCAAAGCTACATCGAAAGCATCGCTATGTTTGTAGCCCTAAGTATTGATAGCAGTGAGGCCGGCACTCTACCTGAATGAAGCCTCACTACGTCATGTCCATTCACTCATAAGTGCTTTAAATGAAGTGAACTAAAAAAGTTAATGCTATTGAAACTACAACTGGTTTTAGATTCAGAACCACTCCTTTAGGCACAGAAACAAAAGAAATTTCACCTGATTATCCTACAACATCTGGAGATTGAATGAGAAAAAGATCAATGATATTACATTAATCTAGTTCGTTCTCGAAATTGTAACACCTTTGTTGATTCAATCAGATAGCTGATCTCGCCTTGGCTTGCAGAGAAATATATTAACCTCATTTTTAGACAAAACTATAAGCAACCAAACAATTAAGAGTCGATGTATAGAAACAAAAAAAATAAGTGTCTCTCGACACACCTTTTATGAATTCAAATATTAAGTACGCAATTTGCAGTAGCAACATGGAGTCACAAAGGACGCTGGCCATCAGTAGCGTAGCTAGATAGAGACGAAGGATGCTGTTCGCCGCTGGGTGGCACTTTTATGCCTTACGTGTCAACCTCTATAGTTTAGGGGCGTTAAACTCAAGAGTTGCCCCTAGCGGTAGATACACTAACTACGCTGTAGTCATATTTGCCAAGTTGTTACATGGTCAAACAACTAACAGGAGCATACTCTAAATGCTAAAAATAACAACTAAACCTTAACTTCATTGAAAATAAAACAACGCGCGCGCGCGCACCCACACACAAACATGTACGGTTCGTAGGGCTACCCAGGGTTTAGCGTTCATAAACCGCTTAGCTTTACATACGTCTCGTCAAACCCAGGATCTATACTTTGCTCAATATATATAGAAAGTCACTTGCTGGCAACTTTTTTCCGGCTTCTGAGGGTAAATATTTTCTTATTTTCCAGATGGCCGGTGGCTTGACTGTTCAGGAGTGAGCTAAGATAGCAGCACGATATGAAGTGTGGAATTCCATTGTTTTGGTTCAGAGATGGTGGTGTGCATGTAAAGGTAAGGATGCAACGTCCGGAGACAATAAAGAGTTGTCATGCAAAGCAGATGACCACGGGCTCTGTGAAAGATGCAAGAAGAAGTGGCCGTCCAATCACATCCCGATCAGTGGAGGACGTGGCAACAGTGCAGAAAATGTTTAATCACAGCCCACAAAAATCAATACGTCAAGCAGCTCGTGAAAGTGAACAAGCAAGACACACAATACGTACGGTGTTGCATAAAGAATAGAATTTTCGCCCGCGAAAACCCCATTACGTGCAGGAGCTAAAATCTGAGAGCTGTGACCGCTGAAATCCAGAAGTCCAGAACTCCAAGAAGACCAGATCTTACGCCATGTGATTTTTTACTTGTGGAGTTACACAAAAGAAGAGGTGTACAAGACAAAACCTTGCATACTGGAGGACTTGGAGATACAGATCCAGGAGGTTCTCAATGATATCCCAGACGACGTCCTTCAGAAAGTTGTTCATTCCATACTTGGCTTTTTGAGGAAACTGGTTGACTCCACCTGTACTTACGTTGAAATATGAAGATTTACTTTCAATTTCCCATGTAATAAGGAATATGTATTATTTGTTGCAATAAATTTCTAAAAGGAATATGAATTTTATTATCAATTTTTAATGCCTATTTACTTTTCTACCACCTTGTATATATATACTATATATAAAACAGAGGTGTGTGTGTAATCGCTTTTTACGTGAAAACGGCTTCACTATTTACTTCCATACTTGTGATACATAAATAATTTGACCTCGGATAAATCTTAGGCTCTTCATTTGATTTTTTTAATCTCTAATTAAAAATAAATAATATTGCTTTATATTCAAATGAAGAGCCTAACATTTATCCGAGGTCAAATTATTCACGCATCACAAGTATGGAAGCATTTGGTGAAGTCGATTACACACACATCTCTGTTTTATATATAATATAGATTTACTC
>NC_068983.1:45199069-45200739 GCF_001194135.2 Octopus bimaculoides
GTGTGTGTGTGTGTGTGTGTGTGTGTGTGTGTGTGTGTGTGTGTGTGTGTGTGGTTGTGTGCGTGTGTGTGTGTGTATGTGTGTGTGTATGTATCATCCTTGGAAAGCGAATTAATCTCTCTGTATAGCTATGCCTACGTCCATATGCAGATACATACATATGCACACAAGCATGCACACACGCACGTATATGCTTATATGTATAACAACAGGACGATTAAAGTGCTTTGGACTTTGTTTTTTCCAAATATTGATATTTAAGATGTCGTGAATTGTAGCTTGAAAATTATGCCATTAATGATATTTAACACACACAAATTTTCCGGTTGTCTACTTTGTTGACAATTAGCGACTTATAGTTTTATTAATACTGTTTGTATTAATAAATAATTGTCACAGGATATAAATAAACAGATTAGATTTGTCCGATGCTCAAATTTACGTCTACGTAATGAGTGGAGTAGAAGCTCTTGTCTCGAAGCTATCGTCAAAACCTTTATTGAGATTACTCTGCCAGACATATTGCTTATCTATTCACATGAAGTTTCTCGTAGTTTCGAGATTTGGATATCGTGAGAGTTTATTTTAAGAATGACCTTGTAGGATAGGTGCGAGAGGCTGGATCTTGTCGGTTTTAATATAAAATAGGCATAATGTTTGAGCCATATAGGATCGGTTTAAATGAGTTAGCATTTGAACAGAGAACATATTGTGCTTGTTCTATTGTGATCACTGACGTTTCTGGTGAAAAGGAATCGAGATGAAAGGGGAGGTTAGGGTTGGTGCTGGAAAAATAAGGGCTGTTAGTTCACTGGACACCTGAGTACATCTCCAGCGTTCGAAGCTGTGCAAAGACAACAACAACAATAATAATAATAATAATAATAATAATAATAATAATAATAATAATAATAATAATAATAATAATAATAATAATAATAATAATAATGATAATAATAATAATAATAATCGTTTCTGATTTATCTACAAGGCCCGAAATTTTGGAGAACATATTACTTGATACCATCGAACACGCTCTAATTTTGCATATTGAGGTCAACTCTCTTGCCTCTCTCTCTCTCTCTCTCTCTCTCTCTCTCTCTCTCTCTCTCTTTACGTATGTTTGCGTGTGTCTATGTATAACATGTCTATGTGTGCGTCTGCGTATATCACACACACACACATATAATGTTAATACATACATACACACACACACACACTCACGCACATATATATATATATATATGTCTGTATATTTTAAGAAGTTAAAAGTTATGGCCGGTAATAGAGTGACCATTGGTTTAGCACCTGTAAAGCGCTTAACAGCATAGGTGACCCATATGGTTATGCGACTTCAGCGTTTTGAGTCTGACGTGTAGCATATACTACTAAGCGCTTTATAGGTCACTCTACTGTTGGCCATAATTTTTATTGCTCTAACGCTTTGGGATGCACGTTTTCTTCGGATATTTGAACTGCTGGGTATATATATATATATATATATATATATATATATATATATATATATGTATGTATGTATGCATATATGTATGTATGTATGTATGCATGTATGTGTGTGTGTGTGTCTGTGTGTGTGTGCATGTTTGTGTAAGTATAAATATAAGTTCATATGTATATACATATATTTGTAAATTCAAACATACATATAC
>NC_068983.1:45201071-45203531 GCF_001194135.2 Octopus bimaculoides
GCTCTTTCTAAGACAGGAGAGTGAAAAAGGGAGGTGAATATCTGTGCGTGCGCGAGAGTCTGCAAGTGTGTGTGTAATAACAGAACGTGTGTGTGCGTATGTGTGTGTGTGTGTGTGTGTGTGTGTGTGTGTGTGTGTGCGTTGTTTGGTGGTTTATCTGTTAGTGTGTATGTGTGTGTTTGTGTGTGTGTGTGACGTAGTGGAAGGAATTAGTAGCAGTAATAGTTAGTGGGTGCTTATGGACAATGGTCAGTGGTAGGTCAGCAGGCAGTTTTTGAGTATACGTCCATCCATCTATTCATTCATCCATTTATACATAGATGCATACATACATATATGCATGCATACATACATACGTACATAATACATATGTACATACATACATACATACATACATACATAAATACATACAAGCATTGATATCCAAATAGCGATATATACAAAGAGATAGAGAAAGGAACAAAAACAATAATAAGAACATTTATCGATCTATTGTCCGTTGACCTATAAGTTAAATTTGTTACTCTTCCTTGCATATTCTGATATATTTTATAGTTCCTATCTTAACATCGATTTCAAACCTAATTTCCAAGAAATGATAGCTTTCTGCTTGTATCAAGAAAATACGACGTATTAGTGTTTATGTACCTACTGGTGTCAACGAGTGCAAATTTGTTTTTTTATTTGTTAATTGTAACCTCTAGTGCATACAAATGCGTAAATGCGTTATTTTTAGAGAATGTCCGGCCTGGAACTTAGAAACGTGTCAAGCAAGTAGACACTCCGTTGGTTTCTATATGCCCTATACAGACTATTGATCAGAACGTATGAACGAAATGGTATTAGATTTTGTGTATTTTATGGCGGCTAAAGCTGTCACAACTGGTTGAGTCAATAGCATGTGCCATTGCCAGATAGAGTATCTTCGGTTCAAATTACATTGTTGGTAGAGCTGAATGTTGCATCTATGGTCAATTTTGAAGAGAGTATATCCATCTATATTAGTTCCAGGCGTTTTTGCTGTCAAGGACCCGCTTTTTGTTTAAATTAATTATTCCACGGACTGCAGGTTTTTGAAAATTTTATGACCAGCTAGCGTTCCCTCATATTACCTTTGCAGACTTCCAGAGATCTGCAGACCCAGGTAAAATAGATCCTAGATAAGCAATTACTATAATCTTATTGCTCTTTACCCTTAAGTTGGTCCTTATGTGGCTGAGTGTACCTGTAATTTAATAGATACTGCCTTGCCACCCACTGTCACACAGAATTGCATTAAACCAACACGTGTTTGTTGACCGCTCAGCCACTTGGCCACAAGCAAGTTAATTCAAGAGCAGGTGATTCAGTTGATCGAATGACTGAGCCTTCATCGTTGACCAACTGATATTTAATTCTTTATTGTCCACAAGGAGCTAAACATAGAGGGGACAAACAAGGACAGACAAAGGGACCAAGTTGATTACATCGACCCCAGTACGTAACTGGTACTTATTTAATCGACCCCGAAAGTATGAAAGGCAAAGTCGACCTCGGCGGAATTTGAACTCAGGACGTAGTGGCAGACGAAATACCGCTAAGTATTTCGCTTGGCATGATAACGATTCTGCGAGCTCGCCACCTTCTGATAGTCATCACAATATAGTTGACCCATGAATACAGTTATGCCCCTCGTTCCCCATGGGACATAGACCATCGACGCTTATACTCCATTGTTTTCTATCCTAGGCTGTCATTTTTTTCCTTCTCTCAATTTGGAATCTGTTTTCTTGCAGCTTTCCTTCGGATTTTTTTGCACCACGTCATGTTTCCTCGAGGGAGGTTTTCCTCTCCTAGGTATTGTTGGTTATGAATGGATATCGATGCTTCCGTAACTTGTTTTTTCTCTCGTTAGGGATGTTGGCATTACTCAAAAACATTTCTATCTCCGGAAAAAAGGTAGACCGTATTAGTTTGGCCCCTATCCTGTGGCTTGTGTAGACCTTACCACGAGCTCGAGTTCCGGTGGTGTTGGTCTTGGGTCATTTAGACTAACAAGCTTCAACACTGCAAGAAACATTGGACCTCGTGGTAGTAACCTACGTATGGTATATGGGCAATCAATCGGTCGAACAACTAAGTACGATACACAAATTCAGTTCTTCAACTATATCATACCTCAGCCAAGTTAAGAACACTGTTGTTCTCAAAACAAGCAACAAGAGCCCAAAACACCGACACAGAACGATCTGCTTTATGTTTTTTTTGTCTTTCAGTTTTTCTAATAATCATTATAATAATCATTTAAACTTTATTATGCACAACTTGTTCGAATACTTGTATTTTTTCATGATGGATACATAGACACTCACATAGACACACGCACGTATACACACACGCACGGGCACACACACGCACCCCCACACACCCACACACACGCACCCCCCACACACGCACCCCCCACACACGCACCCCCCACAC
>NC_068983.1:45203913-45205107 GCF_001194135.2 Octopus bimaculoides
TATATATATATATATATATATATATATGTGTGTGTGTGTGTGTATGTATGTGTATATATATATTGTTTTCTCTCAGACTACAATCAAGAGAAGATTGATGTGAAGTTAATTCCAGAGAAAATTTCAATTCTGGTTTGTAACAGATATTCATCTGTCAGACGAGTAATGCCTACCTGCTCAACAACATGTATGTATACTAAGAGATCTCGTTAGAAAAAAAAAAACCAAAAAAAAAAAAACCTAGAAAAAACCCCCAAATAAATACAATACTTGTAAATAAATAAATCTAATAATAAGTATGATAATAATGATAACATGAGAATGTTTGACAAGAGCAATCTCAAAATAAACAACCAGAAAAGCCATTAACCAATTTTCAAGCTCGTGTCATAGAGTGCAAAATTTTGTTTCTAGGCAATAACAGAAGTTAACGCCACACTTACACAGCGTCTATTGCCAACAATGTGTGAAGGTGGTGGACAATTCCTGCTCACAATCCGTTCTCCTCACTAGACCAACACACACCTTCAGTTGTATTGTTGTCTACGGCCTAACAGAGTTATGGAGTCCCATGATCTTATTCTGTCCAGAGCACAACGACACACACAAGCATACACACACACACACACACACACACACACACACACACACACGCACATCACGCACACATGCACAAACATATGTATATGTGTATGTTAAACCGATTTGCTATATATGGCCCCAACTGATTATTTGGGATATATATACATGTATACATGTATGCATACATGTATACATAGATCCATCCATACATACATACGTATATATATATGTGTATATATATACATATATATATATGGGAGAATATACAAATAATAACAACAGACGAGGACAGGTGGTGTAAATAACAAAAGTATATATTAGTATGACGCTCGGGAATACGGAAAGTCTTTGACGTTTCGAGCTACGCTCTTCAACAGAAAGAATACGGAGACAAGGAGAAAAACACGGAGAAAAAATTGAATAGTGTTCAGTCAACGGTCAATCATAATAATGGCCGATCATAACAATGGCTGACCGGAAGTTAGAAATTCTTATTTCAGGAGAGCTAAGAAAGGGGGAGATAACAAACGGTGATCGGGAACGAGGGGCTGTGTGTGGGAGGTAGAATGCTGGTGATCTTGACGTATGTAGTGTGAAAGTGGGGAAGGGAGA
>NC_068983.1:45210550-45211731 GCF_001194135.2 Octopus bimaculoides
ATATATATATATATATATATATATATACACACATATATATACGCATGTATATATATAGATATATAGATATATGCATGTATACATATATGCATGCATGCATACATGTATGTATGCATGTATGTATGTATTGGAAGTATGTATGTATTCTTTTATTCCTTTATTTGTTTCAATCATTTGACTGCGGCCATTCTAGGGCACCATCTTTAGTCGAACAAATCGACGTCAGGACTTATTCTTTGTAAGTACTTATTCTATCAGTCTCTTTTGCCGAACCACTATGTTATCGGTTGTCAAGCAATGTGGGGGGGGGGGGGGGACAAACACAGACACACAAACACACACACACATATATACATATACATATATACGACGGGCTTCGTTTCAGTTTTCCGTCTACCAAATCCACTCACAAGGCTTTGGCCGGCTATATATATATATATATATATATACGACGGGCTTCTTTCAGTTTCCGTCTACCAAATCCACTTGTATGTCAACGCACATGCAATATCCAAGAAGAACAAAGAGTTTAATGAGATGGGGTACCACTGAAAAATATTTTAATTGATTCAATGTACAGCCCTAACGAGGAAAAAATTATGAGCGGCAATGAAATTTTAATCACAAGAACAGCAACGAGGATTAAAGTGAAATGTCTGAAATTTTAATGGGTTCATCTTATTGCTCTTACACAGAACAAAGTTTCATTAATGCAACGTTGTAAGTCTTACGGCTGCAAGTCTACTTAAACCTATGCAACTTTCGGCTCACTCCAGTAACTAGGCGCAGGCGTGGCTGTCTGGTAAAAAGCTTGCTCCCTAACCACTTGGGTCCGGATTAAGTCCTACTGCCTTACAGCTTCGGCAAGTGTCTTCTACTATAGACCCAGGCCGATGAAATCCTTGTGAGTGAATTTGGTAAACGGAAATTGAAAGAAGCCCTTCATGTATGTGTGTTTGTGTGTGTGTGTGTGTGTGTATATGTGTGTGCGCATGTGGGTGTGCGTGTGTGTGTCTGTGTTTGTCACCCACCACCGCTTGACAACTGGCGCTGTGAAATTGTGGTTCGGCAAAGGAGACCTATAAGACAAGTGAAATATGACTGAAAGAAGTAGGAGATACAAGACATATATACATACATACATATATATATATATATATATATATATATATATATATATA
>NC_068983.1:45212314-45218652 GCF_001194135.2 Octopus bimaculoides
GTGTTCGTGGGAAGAACCATTTTAACGATGCGTACTGCCTTAATTCTTCGAAACGCCGGAGTTTTAATGGTGGCAGCTGATGAAGGGGATGTTTCTATGTGGCCTGCTTGTTTGTTGCGCCTTGTTTACCATTTTTGTCCTTGTTCTTTTGTCACGTCATGTACCCAGTTATGTATCTATATGTACATGTGGATGAACGTATATACATACATGTACATATATATGCATATACTCATATATTGTTTATATATATATATATATATATATATATACAGTGTATATATAATTATATATATATACATATACACACACACACCCACACGCACACAAATGTAAATATGTACTTTCTATATTTTCAAACAATATCTTTGCCCTTATTATTATCGTTATTATTATTATCATTATTATTATTATTATTATTATTATTATTATTATTATTATTATTATTATTATTATTAGCCGGAATTCCGACAGCTGTGGCAATATTGATTTTTCGTGGTCCGTTTTTGACACTTTTGAGGCACACCTTCTGCCCGTGATTTCGACTAATCATAAACTATCTTAGCTAGCGTACCAGTGGGATGTAATTTACAACAGTTCCCTTGGCCTGGATTCAGAAACCGACTGCTGTGCAGGATACACAGAAGAGAGCATATTCTGCCATCAGAAAGTTTTGTCTCCGTCGAACCGTTTGTCTTGTCGTCTGTTTCAATACCTCTCACAGCAATTCCTTTGAGAACTGTACAATTTCTGCGAAAAAACTAACAATTTGTTTTTATTAATTCAAACCACCAGCTGTAGTTGATGTGTTCGTACGTTTCCGATAGAGCTTCGTAGTTATCGCCTGTGAGCCAGCTGTATGATGCAATCAGGTAACAGAAGAGCCGCATTCAACTCAATTCGGGCTACACGTGACTTAAGTTCACCACTTCATATATCAAGTTTATAACAATACAACTCTCACAATGTCCTCATGTTTGTTCCTGTGATTTATCGAACTCAACCTAGTTGCCTTCAGCTGTTAGCTGTTGTTAAACGCAGTTATGTAAACACGACAGCTTTTCACCACGTCCTCTCTTCTTGATATGATAGAAATAACCTCACTTCTGATTGAACTTATCTTATATACATATTCTCGTTGCTGCACCCAGACTTCTTTTGTTCATACACAATTTTATATTAAGCTTGACTTTCTGTTTCTAATGTACATATTATTTATTATACAATGTTATCAATTTTCTTGGAACAACCTGATTGTTACATTAAGTTATTTATCAGTACCCTTGTGTAATATTATATTTTGGCTACCGCAGTGTGTAGTGATCATTTGAATAGCTGTAGAATTGCTAAACCATAGAAAATGTAACTAATCTATGAATAACAACAAATGTTCACTTAATTATGTTATTGGAGTCGGTCAATACGTTTTCTTTTTTTTTTGCTTTTTGTTTTTGGAATATATGATATATGGTGTCAGACACACTTGGCACCTCCTTAACATTTAAAAATATTACACTCACACACACACATACAAGCACACTCTCGTTCGTGTTCACTGAGACATATGTGAATCTAAATAAATTCACCTATCATAACATTTTTTGTCTTGTAGTACTTCCACTCTCTCAGTCCTCTCCAAGTGGTACTTAAAAATGTGAAGAGGATAAGAAAAACTTGTCAGAGAAAATAAAAAAATAACTAAAAACTCATGTCGCAAGCGTTTTCTGCGTCCACTGGTTGTATCGTGGTTATTACATAAATATATATATATATATATATATATATATATATATATATATATATATATATATATATATATATATATATACATCACTTAATAGTTAAGAAATCAACTGACAAGCAACAACAAAATCAACAGCTGTGTAGAAATGGTGTCGGAAGAACTGCGAAGGGGCCGGGAAGAAGAGTACAATATAATTTTCCAAACATCCAAGTCCCCAAACTATAACCTAATGTCCCCTTACTTTCGTGTTCTTCAGCATACTGTTTGTTCACTTGGGAAGCAATAACATTTTATCAGAGTAGTAGTAGTAGTAAAGAGAGAGCTGGAAAGTGATGTATGACTGTAAGGAGCAGCTAATGACGAAGCAAGATATTAGATAATACAGCAAACAGGAGGAAGGAAATCTTAGCATGTCAAAGACTGACTACTGAAAACCATGAGATAGGATATACACTTCGATATTGGAGGTTTTCTAGAGCCATAAAGCAACTTCAGGGACAATTCTCAGTTGAAGAATCTACTAAAACTCCATGAATTCAGCTTAGAATGAAGAAATTGTCACGAGATAAATTTGCCAGAGCTGCTATAAAAAGGGCAAAATGTAGAATATCTATCTTCAAGCTTGGATGACGAGGTCTCATACAAATTTAGAAGTGTTAGTATCTAACGACCGAGGAGTGGTAAAAGAACAGAAACTTGCAAAGAGAAACTAACCAGTGTAAGAAGAGAAAATAATTAGAAATAAACCCATGAATATATTATTAAAACCAAATGATAAATGGTAGGTGGAAAGTGAATATTTTTACCCTTGTAAAAAAGATCTAAAAAAGATTGCCAACAATCTCGCCACTGGTTCTGGGATTTTCCTTTCAATACTGCGATTGTTGGCCTCCTGAAAACTGCAAAAGATTAGACCTTATTCCGTTAAAATCACAGGAAAAATATTTCTATCTATCTATCTATCTATCTATCTATCTATCTATCTATCTATCTATCTATCTATCTATCTATCTATTATATATGTATATATATATATATATATATATATTTGTTACTTTCTCTCTCTCTCTTTCTCTCTCTTTGTATATATAGATATATATATATACATACATATAAAACAGGTCTGAGAAAAGTATTTTACCGTGTGGCAAAGGGAGGATCCGATATACCAATTGGTACTCTAAGGGGGTATAATTTACATTGAGCCAATACTATGGAATTGATAACGAAAATAAAGAAAATGGCACATGTGTACTCAGTAGACAATGTCTGAAAATAACAGCGTAACAATACCCGGGACTAAGCCTACGTATTCATGGATCAATAAGTGCATCTCCATTATATATTTCAGTTAAAGATGACAGAAAGAAGTAGAACCTGTTGATAGAAGATGCACGCCAAGAGGTAAGAAAATTCACCTTGAGGAGTTAAATAAACTAAGGGTTAGAAAAAGAAATAAACAGAACCAGGCTGGTGGAAATGCAAAGTTCCGGTTCCAGTAATAGCAGGTACAATAAAGCTAATAATGCTAAGAGGTAAATAAACATTATAGTAGGATTTCTGTGAAAATACTTTTCAGAGAAACATGGCGCTTAGCCACGAGCCAATAAAGGAGTTTCTATGAGGTGATTCCACCATCTTGAATCACCATCTTAAGACAAATAAAAGAACAGATTGGATAATGTAATACTATGTATATTATGTATAAAAAAATAAACAACAAACAAAAACAGCGAATAAATCAACGCGCTGTCTTATAAGTTTATTATAGGTGAATTATATCAGGATTGATACGATGTTAGATATCAGTAATATTGTTATTTACTGCATGGGTTACGACACGCAAACATTATATTGATATCTTATATATATATCAGGCGCAGGAGTGGCTGTGTGGTAAGTAACTTGCTTACCAACCACATGGTTCCGGGTTCAGTCCCACTACGTGGAATCTTGGGCAAGTGTCTTCTACTATAGCCTCGGGCCGACCAAAGCCTTGTGAGTGGATTTGGTAGACGGAAACTGAAAGAAGCCCGTCGTATATATGCACATTTATATATATATGTGTGTGTATTTGTGTGTCTGTGTATGTCATCCCACCATCGTTTGACAACCGATCCTGGTGTGTTTACGTCCCCGTAACTTAGCGGTTCGGCAAAAGAGACCGATACTGTAAGTACTAGGCTTACAAAGAGTAAGTCCTGGGGTCGATTTACTCGACTAAAAGGCGGTGCTCCAGCATGGCCGCAGTCAAATGACTGAAACAAGTAAAGGAGTAAAAGAGTATTATAAAAACGTACACATACACGTCAACAATACATACATACATATAAAAACTTGCATAGATACACACACACACACACACACACACACACGCATAAATACTCGCACAACACACACACACACACACACACACGCTCGACACACACACATACACATACGTATGTATGTATGTATGTACGTATGCTTGTATGTATGTGTATGAGACAAGACGATGGGATTTTTCTAAAATCTTTCTTAGTTATACCCTGCTTCTAAGTGCTAGTTGGCGACTGGAATAATATTTTGGAGGCAAGCTGAGATTGTGTGAAACTCACTATTTACATGGGGTTGCACAGTTTACGCAAAATTGCACAGACGTTTTTAACGTTCTGATAGAGATAGACTGAACTTCCGGAGTCTGCTGATGTGGACATGGAGCAGCTTCATTCAAATAATATCTTGAAAAGGTATTTCTTCGAACACGCAGACTACCAATTTGTAATCTGCTCGGTCAATCTTGATGGGGCATATATGCAAAAGCATTTTTGTACTAGAAGCCGAATGCGTTGTTGCCGATGAGCAAAACGTAATAGGACGCAATGATTGAGACGGACAATTGTCAAAACCTAATCGTGGAAGGGTCTAAAAAGGATGATGAATAATATTTAGAAAAGAAGTAGCTATAAAAAAATTGATTAGAAGTGGTTATTTCTTCAACGCGAAGCACGATGGCTGTTCCATTGTTGCGTTCTCTGGGATAAGAACGTATGAAAATCGTTCGACGGATGGGGAAAGTGAAACTTGTTTAGGAAGCTCCAATTCGTTCGCTGTCGTATCAGGTTGTCTACTACTTGATACGAGGCGACGTGTGTAGATTTTTCAATGGTACTCTGCTCAACTGTTCTAAGCGAATGGTCGACCGGAAACACAGATAAGGTTTTTGTGTTAACCTATTTCCAGTTTGTGACTCTCGGATGGAAATGCGTTGTGCTGTGAAATGATGATTGCAGGGATGAAATATAGGATGCGATAAGTGGTAGTACAAGAACATATCGCCTGATCTACAACGTTTTCTCTACATGTCTTAAGCTCACGTGCTAGATTTGCTCGACGAATGTCCGGGAAAGAAAAGTGACGGTAGAGAAGTAAGCGTTCTCTCTCCCAGTAAATTGGTAGAAAGACTGTTGTGAATTGTTAGCATGCACCAAATGAACAAGCCTATTCAAAACATGCGCCTGTAGACAAGAAAACAACGCCAGAGAAAGAGGGTTTATCATAATGGTCAGGATGATCCAGTTTCTGTGGGGTTTTCCTGTTGTAATCGTTGGTGGTATCCTAGGCTGCAGGGAAATATGTCCACCGGGATATACTGTGTATTTATTATTTCTTTAATCCTTTTGCTCGTCCTACGTAAAGTGCTCAGCAAATCTGTGGTATTGAGCAGAATATTTGCTGTAGCCTATCTTTTATACCAAGACAAAACAATGTACACGATAACACTTCCAATCAGTTAAGATCAGAAGCCATGAGAGCCACTGCCTGGTACTTGGTAGCAGAGCGTAGTTACGATCTATTATTATTATTATTATTATTATTATTATTATTATTACTACTACTACTACTACTACTACTACTACTACTACTACTACTACTACTACTATTATTATTATTATTATTATTATTATTATTATTATTATTATTATTATTATTATTATTATTATTATTATTATTATTATTATTGAGAGCTGGCAGAGTCGTTAGCACAACGGGCAAAATGCTTAGCAGTATTTCACCCGTCGCTATGTTCTGAGTTCAAATTCCACCGAGGCCGACCTTGCCTTTCATCCTTTCGTGGTCGATAAATTGTACCTATAGTAGAAACGATTATTATTATTATTACTATTACTATTATTATTATTATTATTATTATATCCTGGAAGTATCATGTCATCTGCCATCGGTAAGATTAGACTTCGCTTATCGGATCTGATGAGGTTAACTTCTTACTTGTTTTAGTGGGCGTGGAATTAAATGTGCTAAATCAACAAATAAATGTTATTTTTGCAAAGAGAGTGGAACAAAATTTCTGTAATTGTTACAGATTGATTACCCCAGAAGCAAGTAAGACACATCTCTACCGAAGGAACTGACGCTTATGTAATCCAAGTAAAAGTTTACAAAATGTATTTGTAGTATACATGTGTGTGTCTACATTAATACATACTTACATACATATATACTTACATGATGCATACACACGCATAAACAGACACACACAGACACACACACACACACACACACACACACACACACACACACACACACACACACA
>NC_068983.1:45220590-45223038 GCF_001194135.2 Octopus bimaculoides
TCTTCCTCCACGTCTTCCTCCTCTTCCTCCACGTCTTCCTCCACGTCTTCCTCCTCTTCCTCCACCCTTCCAGTTCTTCCTCCAGCTCTTCCTCCAGCTCTTCCTCCACCTCTTCCTCCACCTCTTCTTCTTCCTCTTCCTCTTCCTCCTCCACGTCTTCTTCTTCTTCTTCTTCTTCTTCTTCTTCTTACTGTTGTAGTTGGTTGTATATTAGGTGTTGTCAGTCTATTACATTGTATTTTACTTCGTAAGAATACTATATCAAAGTTCGGTGACAACAGATCTAAAATCTACAGATAGGCGCAGGAGTGGCTGCGTGGTAAGTAGCTTGCTTACCAACCACATGGTTCCGGGTTCAGTCCCACTGCGTGGCACCTTGGGCGAGTGTCTTCTACCATAGCCTCGAGCCGACCAAAGCCTTGTGAGTGGATTTGGTAGACGGAAACTGAAAGAAGCCCGTCGTATATATGTGTGTGTGTTTGTGTGTCTGTGTTTGTGCCCCCCCCAAATCGCTTGACAACCGATGCTGGTGTGTTTACGTCCCCGTAACTTAGCTGTTCTGCAAAAGAGACCGATACAATAAGTACTGGGCTTACAAAGAATAAGTCCTGGGCTTACAAAGAATAAGTCCTGGGTCGAATTTGCTCGACTAAAGGTGGTGCTCCAGCATGGTCGCAGTCAAATGACTGAAACAAGTAAAAGAGTAAAAGAGTAATCTTTCTCAGGATTTTTCCAGAACACAGGAAAAATAACTTTTCTGCATATCGACAATGCTCCAGTTTCTTGTGGAGTAGTTTGTGTGTTGTGCTAAATGCATCGTCACAAGAACAATTGCCATCTGCAATCTTTTCATTTCTCTGGCTAACTCTTAATATTTCTTAATCTTTGTTTAGGTATCCATTCAATTATAATATAATAATACAAATTCTATGATCTAATACAATATTTTAACCTCTGAAATTATATCTGGACTCCTCGGACCAACAAAAAGGTCGATTTTTAAGGACAAATCCCACAAAATCTTTCAATTATTATTCACTGTATCAACTTCAGGTTTGTGCTCATATCACGTTTAAGTCACTTTGAATCCATACACTTGGGTACTATCCCAATACAGTCTTTTACCAACACAATCATGCCGGTGCTTATACATTTTTGTTCAAGCTTACTGCATTCATTTAAATGTACATTAATGCTTACATCTCTTTTCTAACAGGTTCTGCGTTTGCTTTCTGATTGGGTTTTATCAATCTTGGACTTTATTAAGTTTCTGCAGTACTTCGATGTTTTTAAGTGTAATAAATTAATTTTCATTTTGGCTTTCTTTTCAGACTATCATTTAAGATTTTGTAATGTCTAGTACCAGCTTGGGTTAGACTACAAAGTCTTTAAAATTAAATATTTCCATTCCATTTTATTGTCGAAAGCTAAAGCAAAAGTGCCTTTATTTTCGTGGGATTAGGCCTGCAAAGAAGATTATATAGAAAAATACCTACTGTATAATAGACACGAAAACTATGTAAAGTAATATAAACGTACGCACAAACAAAAATGATAGAAAATGATAAATGTAATAGTATTCCAATATAAAGTTAGTGGGACAGATGACACATTTAACAACAACATCATCATCATTATCAACAACAACAACAACAGCGACTAGTGTATACATTCATGTACTAAGTTTTAAGAATAACAAAACGCTTTCTTTCACAATCACTTCAACGAACATTCCCTAAACAACGATAATTCTGCTAAAAGAACTAATGTTTCAAGAATTTGTCCACAAGACAATAACTAACGTTTCGAAATCCAAAGCAGGAGCGAGCGAGAGAAGAAAATTAGTGAACCTTTGATTTGTCAAAGCAGCAAACTTTCCTTCTTTCAGCATAACGACAGTTGGAGACAGTCTTGTAATATCTCCTTCATTGGGAGAAAGCGGATGCCGGGTACGATATATGTCATTGTCAGCACAAATTTTATAGCATTCTTATCCGTAAGTTGGTGTAATAGTATTTTATAAGTTGTGTTACAAGGGTTGCCATCTAAGTCCTAGATGGATCAAGGAAGTTGTTTCCGAATGTGAGTCTACGCACTATTCTTTTCACTGTTTCGTTCTCCTGTCGTGTTTTCTGTTCGCCGCTACATTCCTCCGCATTACAAATTTAATTTGTTTCCGCGGGAAGAGCCATTCTAACAATGCGTCCTGCCCTAACTCTTCGAAACGCTTAGTTTTAGAATGGTGGTAGCTTATGAAGGAAATGTTCTCTATGTGGCCTGTGTGTTTTCTGTGCTCTGTTTATGTTCCGTTATGTTCCGCGTTTTTTGTGACGTCCTGTACCCAGATATGCATCTATATGTACATGTAGATGTAGGTATGTACATACATGCATATACTCACATATTATTTGTATTATATATATATATATATATATATATATAGCACGG
>NC_068983.1:45223440-45225488 GCF_001194135.2 Octopus bimaculoides
TATATATATATATATATATCTGTATTTATATTCAACTTCCAAGTGCTCTTATGGCGAAGAGCTAATGAACCCGAGGTTATAGACGGACACGCCCTCAAGGAACTGCGAAGTGGCCGTTTACCCAAAAGTACCGGGTGGCGAAGTGAATTTCTCACTCGCACAGTCAAAAACATACCTATGTTCTTTATTATTTACATCTCTTCTTGATCTCTGGCATTGGACCATGACGGTGCATATAGAACCGCCTTTTAAGATATACTTATTGACACCTATTTCAATACTTATTTTATCGAGCTGGGCAGAATGTGTATTGTAATCTAGTTTAATATCGCATTTTTTTTTATTCGCAAAAATGTTATTAGAAAATAGAAAATAAAAGCAGATAAGAAATGTTAATTCTCTTCAAATTGATTAGAATGTACTTGAACTACCCCTAATACCTAGAAAAGATACAAGAGATGAAACCGCTCATGTAAAGCAATGAAAACAAAGCAATTATATATACATATAAACATGTATATATTTACACGCACAGGTGTATAAAAACCAATATTTTACTATAAACTAAATAACCGAATGACTGTAAACTAGTACTAAATAACCTGTCTTTAGGGAAATAAACGGAAGACGTCAGAAATCTGATGAAAATCTATCTATTTATCAATTAAAGATTACGTAAGGAAAGCCACCCTATTTCCTCTCGAGAAGAAATGACGTGTTATGAAGTTGTAAATGTTGATAATGAACGGGCGAGAAAATTATAACCCTTACATAAGTTTTAACTTGTTTATCGAATGTACAATTGTTGTATATACATATCGTTGTTGTTGCTTAGCACCTGGTTAGATCTAGCGGAGCATATAATTCATCAAAGGCATTATAACCACGAACATCATGCCTCATCAGATGTAGGTTTTCTTCTATTTTTTTAGTTTAACTCAGACTGCATTAACTAATTCTTTCTTCGTTTCCTTGAAGATAATTTGGTGTGATTTGAAAGAAATTTGTCTACCATTTCTTGTAGACAGAGCAGCCGGACAGAGGTTCCCATATTTGGTTCGTTTGTGTGTTGTAGCTAGAAATGATGTATTATAAATATCATTCGTGGACTAATTAAATTATGAAAAAAGGAGGTGTTTTGTAAATGCTTAGAAAAACAGCGATGCTTAAGAGCATAACATGTATATTAGTGATTCTGATTTCAATTTTCACCATCGGGCCGCTTTCGACCCAAATACACAAACCTACACACATACCCATTTAGATTAATTAGGTAGGAAATCATGTCGCATTTTTGATACGATCATTTTGGAAGTACTCTTTCTATGTTGTTGGCACTCCGTCGCTTACGACGACGAGGGTTCCAGTTGATCCGATCAACGGAACAGCCTGCTCGTGAAATTAACGTGCAAGTGGCTGAGCATTCCACAGGCACGTGTACCCTTAACGTAGTTTTCGGGGATATTCAGCGTGACACAGTGTGACAAGGCTGACCCTTTGAATTACAGGTACAACAGAAACAGGAAGTAAGAGTGAGAGAAAGTTGTGGTGAAAGAGTACAGCAGGGTTCGCCACCATCCCCCGCCGGAGCCTCGTGGAGCTTTAAGTGTTTTCGCTCAATAAACACTCACAACGCCCGGTCTGGGAATCGAAACCGCAAACCTATGACCGCGAGTCCACTGCCCTAACCACTGGGCCATTGCACCTCCACTACTCTTTCTATAGTTACGGTAAAATAAGCATTAATTTTTCTTCCTTTCTCCTTTACTATATACCATAGTGGTTAAATATGTATCAATTTTGACTTACCATTTTAAAACGAGCTTACATCAGACCCGACACTGAAAGTATCATTTTACACTTAACACTTAAAGGTGGTGCTCCAGCATAGCCTGCTCCTAGCATCTGATGAGTTGGACTATCTTACGGGCCAATGAAACATTAAGTTATGCAGTGGATCAGTCAGACTGTTATCAAAAATATATGTAATTCCTACCAATTGGGTTGAGTGCTGCTACATTTCGTTTATTCATATATATATATATATA
>NC_068983.1:45226838-45232672 GCF_001194135.2 Octopus bimaculoides
ATATATATATATATATATATATACATGCATACATGCATGTATACATACATATACGCGCACATATATGCGAACAAATACCTACATACAATTTTTTAATTAGTTTCTGAATATTTCGTCTTTATTTTGCATTAATATCGCATTAAAGAACTTTCAGATAATGCGAACAGACCGTCCAATAATGGCATCAAATTTTGGCACAAGGCCAGTAATTTTGGGGGAGAGGGAAGTTAACTACATCGTGCTGGTACTTATTTTATCAACCTCGAAAGGATGAAAGGCAAAGTTGATCAAGGCAGAATTTGAACTCAGAACATAAAAACAGAAGAAATACCGTTAAGCGTTTTGCTCCGTACGGTGACAGTTCTGCCAGCTCGCCGCACTCAAACCTTCTAATAAAAATCTATGAGAGCAAAGAATATGGGTTGTTTGATATTTGAGATCGGTGTTTTGAGTAGCTGTTATATCTGATGGGAACTATGTGTTTGTGTGATCGTTTCCTGTTTGTGTTTCTGTTTGAGTAAGTGTTTAGTCACACTGAAAGCGGTTAACGTGTGAATTTCCTACAAAAATGAAGAAAAATTAAAATATTTTCCTTTGCGATTTTCCGAAGGTAAGGTAAAATAGAGAAAAGAAAAGAAATTAATAGTTATTGAAAAATTGTATAGTCATTAAAGTGGGTAAACATAGGAAAATTACTATACAAGAAAGAACACCGACAATTTAAGGTGTGAAATAAGATTTCAAAGCGAAGCGATCAGTTTGAATTTCTTGTTATAGCTGTTTCTATGTTCCCAATGCAATAATGTATATATTGTTTTGACGTCATGCAGAAAGGTGTTCAAAGTACTAACATGTTCAGTTTCGAGTTTTATTTAGTCGTCAAAGCTATGGCCATGCTGGAGTATATGCGGAATTGTGTTGTTTTAATAGATTTTTATAAATTAATCGCCGCAAATTTTTTGACAAGCGAGTCGGTGGTAACTACCCTCCGTAGTTATATCCTTCATGAGATGTTTAACTTGAGGAACTAGAAAGAAGTGAAGAAGTGGCTCGAGATAACCTTCAACGGTGCTATGGAAATTAAGGGTACATAATTTTGGGAAGGTTATATAACAGAAGGCGTTCAATGCAAAATTATTTCAGTATAGACTCGTGATTCAAGATTGTTGAGTAAGAATGTGAGGCGATTTCCAGAGTTACGTTCGATTCTTTTAAATAACTATACACACAAGAAGCAACCTAAGATTATAATACCAGAATGTATAACATATATGATATGTATACAAACGTGAAACAATACTGGCTATAACAAGTTGTCCCAGAGTTGTGCTCTAAGTACAGAGTTTAGCATAGCATGCAGGCAGATCACCGGACGCTGTGTTTCGACTTTATTCGGTCGTTTTACTTCCTGTATGACATAAATGGAAGAAAGAACATTTAAAATCTACCCACAATGAATTGGATAGTTCTGCACTTTGTAATACAATTATTCTTAAATTGCTAAAATATCTTATATAAGAAAAGGAAACTCAGATAGTTCTGGCAGAAGTTTTTTCTTTTTTTTTTTTTCTCGAAGGATAAACCACATATTCGAAGATTTTGACTGAAGTTGTGTAACACGTCTGAATTCACCAGCCTTCATACCATCTGAACTAATTTTACGAATTTATTTACTGTTTCTCGAGGATGCACATCAACACTAGTTTTCCAATGTCAGTTGAGTTAATGCCTGAATGTCTTCCCAAATTTTCCAGCCGTATCTGTTACGTTATTTCCATATACTATAACGTTGAATATTAATACTACCACCAAACGTAAACATAACATTAACCCTTTCAATGAGATAAAGAACGACGCCACTACGATATCAAGGTTAGGAACAAGATAGTATATGACTCAGAAAAAGTAGTTTCCATAAAACAATCCGATATCACATCGTATTCTAAGCATTATCGGGTTCCATCCGGTTGTTGAAATATCAAGCATATATACACATTCACACCCACCCACACGCACACGCACACACACACACACACACACACACGCATACACACACACATGCACACACACACACAAACAGACACACATACACACACGCGCGTTTATATACATCTGTAAATGAATATAGATATATGTGTGTGTGTGTGGATATATATGTATGTATGTGTATATATATATATATGTATCTGTGTGTGTATGGATATATATATATATAAATATGTATATACGTATATATATATATATATATATATATATATATATACACACACACACACAAGAGTACTACTTGAGCACCTGCATCGCTAAAAATAGAAGTAAAAAATATATTTCTATGCCGCGGAATAGTCATACACACACACACACACATACACACACACACATACACACACACATACACACACACATGCACTCACTTCCTCATTGTTGTTATTTCAGTGAATATCCTCATTTAGTAATATTATACATTTAATAAGAGCTTTATTTAGCTGACAACTCTCTTGCCATTACGCACGCGGACACACACACACACACACACACACACACACACACACATACACATCACACCTATACAGGGACATACACATGTATAACTGTTTTTAACAGTGGCTTTTGAGTAGTCAGGTAGTGCGTTATTACCTTAAAACGAACGTATAAAACCTACATGTAACTTTATTCATATCCATAAATACGGTGTGAAATTGAGTCGTTAGACTCTCAGATAGATTGCTTTGACCGAAATCTTCCGGCTTTCTGTAATTTGAGTTTGAATTCCGCTGAGATAAGCATTTGCATTTCAGCTTTCCAGGGTCAATAGATTGAGCATCAATTTAGTGCTAGGATCAATTTCTTCCTTCCTTCCTTCCTTCCTTCCTTCCTTCCTTCCTGTTTGCTATTCCTTGCAGAAGAAATCTGCTGTGGTCAAGCATCGGAAGAGAGAAACTACGCCAGGTCTGAAACTGCTCAATGAGTTGAGCAATGAAAGCAAAGGAATACAACCCATACGCATATCCAAATGTGGGTGTCGATATAGTGGCCTCATGATTGTCAGGTCGTTGGTTCGAATCCCTGACTGGCCGGCTTGTTGTGTACTTGGGTACGACACTTCATTCCATGACGTGTCAGTCTATACAGATATACGTGAGAAACAGCCGAGTACTGGTGAAGCTCAGTTTCCTCACATAGGTGTCGCATCCTCCATGTTCTACTGAGTTAGAAGTAGGAACGATGAAAGGGTGTTTATGTCAACTCGCGACAACATGGGCTCTAGATTCACTCTGCATTCTTTAGCTTCATTACTATGGCAAGAGTTCGGATACTTTTGATCAGACCTGCTATTATGTTAAAATGTCGTATGTCCAAATTTGGCCTAATACCTTATCTTCAATATTTATTTTGGCTTGCAATAGCCGGTTCTTTTGGTCAAACTATCGTATCCCCAGCTGCTTCAGATGCCAAGATATCAAAGATTGGTAAAGTTTAGTACAACGGTTTTGCTATGGAATGGTGAAATTATGTTTTCGTTTTCTGAAAAAAAAAGCAACAATTTGGACTTACGACACTTTTGCTTAATAGCAACACTATATATCAGGATTTAAGTATGTGTAAGTATGTAACTCTATGCTTTTCTGTATAAAGTTCTTTTTTAAAAAACTACATTAACGTCTATTTACAAGCAACTAAAGTTCATCTAAAAAGCAAGAAAATACTCCAGTAAGTGAGCACACTTGTGCTAGTTGTGTTTGTACACACATTAATATGTATTTTTGTTGGAAACTTATTAACCGACTTTTCTTTCTTATTCTCTGCTGACGTCATTTCAATTAACAAAAGTGAAATCGCCTGATTTCATTTCTAACCAAGACATGGTGGACAACATATTCAATTGCACTTCCGGTCTGTTCGTTCTCTACGGTCGACATTGTGTACAGTATAGTATTCTGATTGGTAGCAACAGCTCCGTGAGGTTGCTCTCTTTACTAACAATCTCAGCAAATAGAAAAAGATAAAGAACAAAATGGAAAAAGAAGGGGCTAAAAATTATTAGAAAAACAGAAAAAAGGTTTTGCTATAGATACTTCTTGCTTTTATTGCAAAAAATGTGAAGTGAGGTATTCTTCGTGAATGGTGTATTGAGTGAGTGCGTGTGTATGTGTGTGCGCGTGCATATGTGTGTGCGTGCCTGTGTGTATGTGTGTTTTTATATATATGTATATATGTATATATGTATATATATGTATATACATATGTATGTATATATATATATATATATATATTTATATATATATATATGTATATATATATGTATATATATATATATGTGTGTGTGAGTATGTACATGTGTGTGTGTGAGTGTGTATATACATGTATATATACACATACATATGTAGACGTAGAAGAACATGGATATATAAATGTATGTATTTATTTATTTCTCCCTCTGCTTCCCTCTCTATCAATATTTATATATAACTTCATGTGTATACATACATACATACATATATACATGCATACATACAAACATACATATATATATATGTGTGTATATATGTATATATATGTATGTATATATAAGTATTTACATTTAAGTTTATATATGAGTACATATATGTTTATGTAGATATATATGTATGCGTATACATATAAATATATATATTCATATGCCTGCGTAGACATACATACACTTAAGCATATCACACGCGCACACGCACACACACACACACACACACACACACACACGCACACGAAGCATTTTACATTTTTGGTGCATAATATAAGAGTTCACTGTAGCCTTTTTGTTAAAAGTGCGTAGATTTGCTTTTAGATTTGTGATGTGATGTGTAAGGTAAACAGGTATATGTATCGAATGCTAAACGTTGTATGCAATCAACCTCATAATTGTTTATACTCCTGAACAGGTCGGTGAATGCTGTGAACAGAGCAGATGAGTACAGTGAAATTTAAGGCTGAGTGCATGAAATGATTACTTCTGACTCAGTAGCTTATCTACATGATGACGAACGCTCACAGCATACATGCACGCAGGTACACACAGGCATAGAGAGACACAGACAGACACAGACGGACAGGCATATTTGAAATTATACTATATTATGTATGTATGCATGTATGTATATATGTATGTATGTATGCATGTATCTATGTATGTATGTATGTATGGTAATGTTCTAGATGTCTTGTAGCGAAGCCTTTATTTAACTCTAGAAGTACCAAACGGTCATTAATGACCGCATTTGCTTTTACTTTCTAATTTGTACAACTGTATTGGATGTGCAATCATGAGCAACCTTTTTATATGTTTGCATGTATGCATGCATGTATGTATGTACATACACACACACACACACACACACACACACACACACACACACACATATATATATATATATATATATTAGAAAAAATAATAAGGTACTCAGAGACCAGGATGGTTGTACATTTACAGATTTTTATTGATATGTCACATGTTTTTATAAATTAGAGCTTGCATCTATTCTTATAGATTCTCCAGATTTAATTTTTCTTCAAATGATTTGTCTCTTTTTATAGTATTATTAATTTTTATAGTATTATTAATACTATAAATAGAGACAAATTCTCTGAAGAAAAATTATATCTGGAGAATCTACAAGAATAGATGCAAGCTCTAATTTATAAAAACATGTGACATATTAATAAAAATCTGTAAATGTACAACCATCCAGATTTCTGAGTACCATATTTTTTCTAATATATAATTCCTGTACATCACCTCCAAACCTAATACACACACACACACACACACACACATATATATATATATATATATATATATA
>NC_068983.1:45232687-45237296 GCF_001194135.2 Octopus bimaculoides
ATATATATTGTGTACATAAATAAATGCTACAAGACTGTATTTTCAAACCCTTTATTCACTGCATTAGTTTATATTTTAAATAAATTGTGTTAAATAAAGATTTTCAATGCCGGTCTAAATTGACCATAATATGGTCCTTGTAGGAAGTAAGAAATGTTGGTACTTTTAGTGTTAAACTATGCAGATGGATTGTTCATATTCTATTCTCAATAAGCGAGATAAACTCTATGTTTGTAAATTTGACGAGCTGGCAAACTCATTACTGCGCCGGACAGAATGCTCAGCGGTATTTCGTTCGTCTTTACGTTCTGAGTTCAAGTTCCTTTGAGGTTTCATTTGCCTTTCATTCTTTTGGGATCGATGAAATAAGTAGCAAGTGAGCACTGGGCCTCATGTCCGAAATTGCATGCTCTGTGCCAAAATTTGAAACCGTTATTTATTTTTGTAAAAGTGACGAACTGGCAGAATCGTTACAATGCCGGACAAAATGCTTAGCGGCATTTCATCCATCTTTACGTTATGAGTTCATATTCTGCTGACATCGATTCCGCCTTCACCCGTTCAGGATCAATAAAATAAATGCTAGTTAAGCATTGAGATCGACATAATCAACTTGTCTCTCCTGTCAAAATACTTCAGACCTTGTGCCTACAGTAGAAAAGCTATAGTAGAAAAGTCGGCGAGCACGCCGGACAAAATGCTTTGCAACTCCTTTCCCAGCTTTACATTCCGTGTTCAAAATCCGCCGGGGTAGTCGACTAGCTTCCTTTCCTGAAATCTCAAAACTTGTACTCATTTTCCCTAAAGGTGATGAGCTTGCAAAGCCGTTACCGCACCGCAAATTATGCTTAGCGGCATTTCTTCCGGTTCTTTATCTTCTGAATTTAAGTCCTGTCGATGTTGGCTTTTCCTTTCAACCATTTGGGGTCCATACCATAATGCCAGTTAAGTAATGACCTTTTTTTTCTCTTCAAAATTGCAGGCATTGCGCCCAAATCAGAAAGAATTATTCTCGTACTTGAGAATTCTGCTGCTCATTTCGCTCTAATTCCTAATTGAACTCACTAACTCCGAACACTACAATATTTGACACTTCATGCTTATTCAATGCTTACATTCATTATGCCACTGTTCCGTAGGAAAATGATTTTATGGTGTATATGATTATTAAACATAGGTTGACCATAGGATTCCGAGTGAAATTAGGTTAATGAAAAGTGCGTGGGAGTTCGCTGGATGGGGATTGTTCTTTCCGGTGATAGATCTACGCGTTGCCCGGATTAACACAATTGCCTGGTTCTTGGGTTCCTTTAGCAGTGTCCATTTTACTCTGTAGCAAGCATTGGGGACATCACCGGTGTGAAGAAACTTCTGTTTTTTCGCTCCTACCAGATAAAATGCAAAGAAATAAAGAAAGATTGAAGGAAAGAATGAAAAAAAGTAAAAAAGAAAGAAAGAACGAAAAGTAAACACGAAGATAATTAAATTACGAATTAGAAGCTCCTCTAGTAATGTAAACATTATCGTCGCATTTTCACAATGTATATATAAAACACACACACCTTGCAAAAGTGCCAAATATCTGTATCTACCATTCACGGTGATTTCGAGGCGAGTTGTCTCGCTTGATCTGTGATATTCAAGTGTTTTTTAACACACGGACATTATCCCGCACCCAATTTGGCGTATAAACAAAACTTATACACCGCGTACGTGCGAATGATAATGAACATAACTACAACAGGAAGTGACGACATCATCGCCTTATCTGGTTAAGTTTCTTTAGATTGAAATGCTTCGTTGGTTTAAGCCTCAGTCACCAGTTCATCAATATTAGTATTGTATTCGATAGCTTAAAAGACACTCAAACATAATAGATGCATCCCAATTTCAGCAGCGCGTATTCAGGAAAGAATGATTTTAGTGCAGGAAAGCGTGTGGTATTGGTTTCAAATATTGGCACAAAGCTAGCATCTTTGCTAGGAGCAGGAGGTGGGTGGGGGTTAAATTGACACTAGTGCTTAACTGGTATTTATTTTATTGACCCCGAAATGTTCGAAGACAAAGCCAACTTAGAACGTAAAGAGGTACGACATGCCGCTAAGCATTTTGCTCATGTACCAACGATTCTTATTTCTTTCTTGCCCAAAAGGGGCTAAACATAGAGCGGACAAACAAGGACAGACAAAGGTATTAAGTCAATTACATCGTAACTGGTACTTAATTTATCGACCCCGAAAGGATGAAAGGCAAAGTCAACCTCGGCGGAAATTGATCTCAGAACGTAACGACAGACGAAATACCGCTTAGCATTTCGCCTAGCGTGCTAACGATTCTGCCTGCTCGCCGCCTTTTCAAAGTATGTAATATTAAAGTAACTTCGCGTAGAGGACCCAGGGTGGGGGTTTGGAGACATGCTTTGTTTTGATTAAAAGCAGAGGGCCTTATATGACATCAATTATCGTAGTAATGTACTTCAAAATTTGATGATCCTAGACATTGACCTCTCAGATTCTTCTGCCCATCATAATGTGAAATTCACTATTGGCCAGCGTATGAGCTTACTCGAAACAGCACATACGCCATGCGGCTTCCTATGGTATCACCTGTAACTTTACTTGGGTGTGGTGGAGGAGCTATATGGTGCTGTCGCTTGCCAAAGGCAACCCGCGTTTGGTCTACGAACTCTTATTTCTATATTCGTCGCTAACCCCTATCTATCAACTGAAAATTAATTAAATATGTGCTAAAATATGTGTGTTCGTGTGTTTTTGTGTATGTGTGAGTGTGTGAGAATGTGTGTGAGTGTGTAAATATATTTGCTTTGTCGTATATAATTTGAATCAGGTCAAATTCATTGCTTCCAAAATGAAGGACTCTTTATCTCACTTTTGTTACTAATACTGCTGTTATTGTTACTCCTATCACTCTACCTCTTCTAGTGGTGGTGGTGGTGTTACTATGTGGCGGTAGCAATTTTGCTGCTGTTGATGATGATGATGATGATGATGTTGATGATATCGGATACTTATATCAAGTTATATTGGTGTCCGCCCAAAATTGACAGAAGAGGCGTATATAGGTGATTAAACAAACGTGATATGAGCCCAATAGAACCAAAATATAATATTGAAAAACAGGCATAGAGGAAGCATCAAATTGGTTGCTGTACCTGCTGGAAATAGTAACCGGGTGTTCCTCAAATTACATCTTACCTTCTTTTAAAATGCATACAATGGAAAATGTAGTACGCGGTACAATATGTCTGAAAAATAGACGGGAGAGTCAAAGTTGGATTGTCATTAGGCTCGCTCATTTGAAATTGATCAAAATCTGATACAACACACAGAAGTAACTAAAATAAAATTGAAAACATTAATTTGTAAGTAGAATGTATAATTCATTGAGTGCACTCCAACACATAGTTGTTGTTGGCACTCCGTCACTTACGACGTCGAGGATTCCAGTTGATCCGATCAACGGAACAGCCTGCTCGTGAAATTAACGTGCAAGTGGCTGAGCACTCCACAGACACGTGTACCCTTAACGTAGTCCTCGGGGATATTCAGTGTGACACAGTGTGACAAGGCTGACCCTTTGAATTGCAGGCACAACAGAAACAGGAAGAAAGAGTGAGAGAAAGTTATGGTGAAAGAGTACAGCAGGGTTCGTCGCCATCCCCTGCCGGAGCCTCGTGGAGCTTTAGGTATTTTCGCTCAATAAACACTCACAACGTCCGGACTGGGAATCGAAACCGCGATCCTATGACCGCGAGTCCGCTGCCCTAACCACTGGGCCATTGCGCCTCCAACACATAACTAGTACTATAATTCATTGACCCGGATAAATTTTAAACTTCTGGTAGAAGTATCGAATATTATTATAGCAAGGATTACTTAATCCATGCATATCAACAACAGTATGTGCTGACGGAGCTCTTTGTGTCCCAGTATCAATCATTTCTAGTGTTCTCCTGAGTCCGGCCTTCCTTCCCACTTTTTTCCTACTATATGTCAGTAACGCATTTCCTACCACATCCAGTAACGCCATCTCTTATGCAGCTGACGTGACAAGCCAACCTCACATTGATTCTGCAAAGGAAGTCTTTGAGAGCATCCTTTGGTGGAGTCATTTAAACTTGTCCCTTTTAAGAGCAATTCAAACACTACTCATATCAAGAAAACTCCACCACATGAGAGCCCTTCTGAACATGAGTGACCCTCAGAACCCTCACAGGCGCTCCAAATGCTTGGTTTTACTATCACTGAGGATCTCTACTTTCAAATCAACATCCTAATTCTAGCTATGAGAGCACAACCCAAACCAGCCCTTTTCTTTTAGGGGCCAGACGTTACAAACCCGAACAGCTGTTGTGCGTGCCTATGCGTATGTTCGTATGTGCATGTGCGTATATGTGTGTGTGTGTGTGTGTGTGTGTGTGTGTGTGTGTGTGTGTGGAGGCTCGTTTGTTAGTGGTTAGGATGTTACACGCATGGACGTAAGATTAATGTTTCGCTTCCTGGACCAGGTAACGAGCTGTGCTTTTGAAGAAAACGCTCCATTTCACGTTGCTCCAGTTCTCTGAGATGGGGAAAAAAGAGTAAATTCG
>NC_068983.1:45238279-45239476 GCF_001194135.2 Octopus bimaculoides
ACACACATATATATATATATATATATATATATATATTCACATATATATTACGATCCTAAAGAGATGTAATTGAACATATAGATATCAAGTAGGTGAAGTTAGTCATTGGACAAGTAAAAAGAAAGTGATTTAAGAAAGGAAAAGAGGCAGGACTACAGTAGACAGACGATGAAAATTAAAACAACTGTAGCTTAGCGAGAAATGCTTTGAAAAAACACAGGAGAGATAGTGTGAGTCGAGATTAAGATTTCAGACTTTAAACAGCATGCGATTGAAAGGGTATTAGATTTCATCTTCTAAAGAGATTAATGAAGAAAGTCAAAGCTAGCAACACGGTTAGGGATTAGGTGAAATATACACCACCAGGATTAAGTTTGAATATATAGAGTATATATTTAGGTTAAGAAAAATATGAAACACTATGACAGATAAATAGATAATTATTTAACGAATAAACGCTGGCAAGAATCGGATATATGTGTTAGCGAAGGCATCTCTATATAAGTGTTTGACTTGAACTGCTAGATGTAGCAGCTAAATTTCTCTCTAATCACACCATGACAACTTGAAACAAAGGCGGATATATTAAATAATGTAATTCTAGATATCACTTAAACTATAGGGTGATCTCGGAAGGGATAGCTTAACCTGGAGGTAAACAAGAAACTATCCAAAGATACGACAAAGAAGCCTCTAAATTAATGGTTTTCAGCCAGGGTCTATATGGTCCTTAGGGGTCCACACAAGATTTTGATGTTTAAATTTATGGGTAATAAATTGGTTATACTTCTATAAGATCTCTTTTATCTTTTACTTGTTTCAGTCATTTGACTGTAGCCATGCTGGAGCACCGCCTTTAGTAGAGCTAATCGACCCCAGGACTTATTCTTTGTAAGCCTAGTACTTATTCTATCGGTCTCTTTAGCCGAACCGTTAAGTTACAGGGACGTAAACACACCAGCATCGGTTGTCAAGCGATGCTGGGGGGACAAACACAGACAGACACACAAACACATACACACACATACATATATATATATATACATATATACGACGGGCTTCTTTCAGTTTCCTTCTACCAAATCCACTCACAAGGCTTTGGTCGGCCCGAGGCTATAGTAGAAGACACTTGCCCAAGGTGCCACGCAGTGGAACTGAACCCGGAACCATGTGTTTGGTAAGCAAGCTATTTACCAC
>NC_068983.1:45240473-45241091 GCF_001194135.2 Octopus bimaculoides
CGGCACCTGGAGAAGCAAGCCCATGCCGTCAAGCAGCGCCTCCGTCGTGGGACGTTGGACTGACGGTCCGGTTGAGTTGCTCGGGGTCTGGTTTGGTCCGGACCGCCAAACGGAGAAGAACTGGGACGATATAACGAGAAGGGTGACCACTCTAGCCCGGCAATGGGCCGAGAGGAAGCTGTCCCTAAAAGGTCGGGCGGAGGTGGCGAACACGTACATCGCGTCCGTCATCTACTACCGCCTAACCGCCGTTCCTTGTCCTGACCCTACCATCACCAAGCTGGAACGCATCCTCTTCTGCTTCTTGTGGATAGGAAGCGTTCTGATGGTTAGGCGATCCGTTTGCTGCCAACCCTCGTTAAAAGGAGGACTGGGCATACCGTGGTTGATGATGCGCAGACACGCGCTGAGACTGCGACATCTCCGGCTCTACGTAGACAACGGTGAGCAGGTGTGGTCGCCGTTTGTGCGGCGCACATTCCCGCAGCTCGTCTCCATGACCGAACTGCAGTCGTGGATCAAGAAGAGGCCGAGGAAGGGCGAATGGCACCGCGAGTGTCGCGTTGCTCTCCGGCAACTCCAACAATCCGGGTCAACCTTGAGCGACTGCATCACAAC
>NC_068983.1:45242096-45244606 GCF_001194135.2 Octopus bimaculoides
GATCGAACTCCCCCCCTTTTTCCCTTCCTACGATCCCTTTTGATCGACACACCCCTACTCTTTTTTTCTCTCTTTCCTTTCCCCCTCTCAAAAAGAAAAGCTCTTCATTGTATTTGTCCCATCTTTGTTGAGCCCTGTGTGGCTAATAAAAGAAATGTATCTCTATCTATCTATCTATCTATCTATCTATCTATCTATCTACATACATACATACTTACATCGTGGTTGTCTGCTCCTTATTAAGAGTCTAGCCACCTCTTGCACTTACACATTAGATCCATCATGGCGTCTGATGTGGCATTTTAAACCAGACAATGTATTAAAAAGACACCCGCATGGGTTGAGAAGGAATTGCAATTGTGGCACAACGCGTATAGGCGAAAATACTTTTAATAAATCAAAAATTTAATTTATTTACCTGTATTTGTCAATGTCGTTTATATATGTCACTAGCCACTCTGTGTCCGTAACCAGATTTCCTTTAAATTATGCCAACTACCTAGGTCACGAAAGTGTTCTACTCTTTCTGTATAAGTTCAAGTTCCTTGGCTACAACAGATATGGCACCTATTGAGAGAGAAACACATGCCCTCAACTGTGCGTATCTCCTCTTCTCATACAGAGTTTGTCTCAATTCAATTGCCATTTGGTCGTTATGACACATACTCAGGTGGCCAGACGGCGGAGATAATTCTAATAAATCAAGAATTCATGTTCTATGGTATTTGATATACCTGTATTAGTGTGCTTAATACGCATATATATATATATATATAATACAAAGGATATATATTGCATATGTTGCATGTGTGTGTGTGTGTGTGTGAGAGAGAGAGAGAGAGAGAGAGAGAGAGAGAGAGAGAGAGAGCACGTGTGTGTGTGGCCTGTTTGTGTCTGTGAGTTAGAGGTAGATGACCGAACATAATCAATTCATAGAATAAAACAATACTGTGTAGGATTGAGTTCCGTCTTAGTTCCGTTTCTTTACATCAAGGTAGACTTTGCCTTCTGTTTTTTTTACTATACTAATTACCATGATCGATATAATCGATTAATCTTTGAAAGCCGCAGTCCAAATGCTGAGATAATAAAAAAAGGGAATAATGGAATTGCTTATATACATACATACATACATACATACATGCATGCATGCATAAACATGTATATGCATTTATATGTGTGTGTGTATTTATATACACATATAAACATATATGCATATATATTTATGTGTGTATACATATATGCATATGTATTTATATGTATGTATGTATATATATATATGTATATATATATATATATATATATATATATATATATATATATATATATATATATATATATATATATATATGACATATATGTATATACATATATATATATATGTATTTACATGTATACATATATATGTATCTATATAGATATATCTATATATATATATGTATGTATATATATATGCATATATATATGTGTGTGTATATATATATATGCGTGTGTGTGTATATATGCATATATACATTAATATATGTATATATATATATATATATATATATATACTCATATAGATATTTATACACACACACATATACATATATATAAACACAGAGAGAAAAGGAAAGAGGGAGAAAAATGGAGCCAGACAGACAGACAGACGGGCAGACAGAGACATTGAAAGGGGGAGATGAAGGGAATGTGACAAATATAATATATAAAAAAAGGGGGTAAGAGAGAACAGAGAGAACATAGTGAACATTAGAAATAGTGAGGAAGTGAGGGCGAATAGAGATAGAAACAAGTATACCCCTTACACACACACCACCACCACCACTACCGTCACCACCACCACCACCACCACCACTACCACCACCATCGCCACCAACACCGTACCTACAATGACACACCACACACACAAACGCAAACACCATCATCGCTGTCTTCTTGCATACATTAACCGACTTTGGTGCATTACTGCTTTCAGAACTGGATTGTTATTTTAAGGCGTGGGTAATGGATGAAATCACTTGGCTAGGCGAGTGATTCCCTCGTACATCTACACAGCTATACATAAGTAGTAAACTCACTTATATACACTCACATACACTTAGGTACACTCAGGCTACGTCACCCCACTTTTGTTTATCTAAATATACATGTATATTTTTTCCCTTGAGTATGTGTGGTTGCATGTTTTTTTGTGAATATATCTAAGCATTTCACTATTATCTCTGCGTGTGTATGCGAGGGCGCGTGTATCTACAAGGAATATATAAATATGTATGAATGTATATATATAATATATATACATATATATATTTGTCCATATAAATATGCATGAATTCATAATTATATTTACTTAAGTATATATACGTGTATGTACTGTGTGTGTGTGTGTATCTACATAGCAATCTTTATGTTCATATATGTATGTGTATATAATGATGTGGCCAGTATGGGGTGCGAACCCACGATTTTCGCGTTATCAGCACGAATTCTGACCAACTGAGCTAAATATA
>NC_068983.1:45247261-45248357 GCF_001194135.2 Octopus bimaculoides
CTTCGAACAGGGGAGGTCAGCAGTGTCCCCCTGCTGGTTTGGCATCTGCAGGCTAGTTTCAGGGTGTTGCCCCTTGTCAATGCAGAGCAGCCAAGCCCTAACCAGTCTGCAGATGCCAAACCAGCAGGGGGACACTGCTGACCTCCCCTGTTCGAAGGTTATAAAGGACACAGGTTTCGTGTGTCACATAGCTAGCTAGAGGCGATGGCTTCTTGGAGCTAATTCACGGCAGCTTTCGTCCTAATTTTGGGACTGCCATGTTGGCTTGGCGATAACTATTTATATATATATATATATATACATTCATTTAAAATACAGTGTACATTTAACACACCAGAGATGCCTATAATGTTAACTGTACACTGTATTTTAAATGAATAATATATAGTCTATTGACTAATTTTTTCTTCTCGCTAGACCACTGGTGGTAAATATAATTTCTAAAATTTTTTTGTTACCCTGAGATTTATTAATATATATATATACATAGTTGAGGTGTGTATCGAAACATTTGTAGCGATTAAAAAACTGCCTAGCCGTACCTGCTCTTCCTTTTGACACTTACTTTTTACTTTTTACTTTTTATGTAAATACATATATATACACTAGCTTTTTGACCCGATTTCATTTAAAAAAAGAATGAAAAGTCTTTAAAAATAATAGAAAGTTTATTAAAAAAATTGATTGAAAAAGGCAAGTATGGCAAATGGTCTCTCAAAATGCGATTACTCACACCCAAATCAATTTCGTAGAATCAGTGTCGCGACGTGAACGCATGAGTCGGGAGTTTGACTGGCAGAAAGGATCAGGTTGCACATGTCACCCTCCCGTTTTTTTCCAGTCCTAAAAGACAAAATACAAACTGAATAGTTTGAAAAATGGGAAAGGAAAACTTTAATGGAAGATTTACTCGAGCTAACTGGAGGGTGGCGCATAGACAACCGGTGTTCAATAAGAAGAGATAGTTGTGTAGTGTTGATAGGACGGCGTGCAATTTTAACGTGACCATGACCGAAGAAGAGAAAATTGTTATATACGGGTGAACAGTCTTCATCAAAATAAAAACACGTAGCTTACAGTTGGATTTGAAATGACG
>NC_068983.1:45249222-45251514 GCF_001194135.2 Octopus bimaculoides
ATATATATATATATATATATATATATACTTTATTTAAAAGCAGCAGAAATATAACAAAAAAACCGTTACTCTGAGTTTCACGTTCCCGTTGACACGATATGACATATATCCACCTCTGCTATTTCTGCCTTTGCTACAGCAACTATCTCCGGAAAATTCCCACAAGGATTATTTACACGGATACTTACTACTGGAATGAAGCTACACTCCAAGTACTGTTCTTTCTTTCTTCTTTCAGTGCATCACACTCACTCTCACTTCCTACTATAACTCTCCGCTTATAGATATAATGATCGATTCCTTTACTATTTCTGTCTCCGATGAAGGGATACATTGGGTCTTCCCTGAAACAGCTGTAAGACTCTATCCATAAAATATATTTCTAACTTTACCATTGTTCTCTTTATCCTTTTATATATTTATACACACACACACACACACACACACACACACACACACACACACACACACACACACACACACATATCTATCTATCTATCTCTCTCTCTCTCTATATATATATATGTGTGTGTATTTGTATATATTTATATATACGGTCGGCCCGGATCTATAGTATAAAATCCTTACCCAAGGCGATGCGTAGAGGGTGTGAACCGGAAAGAACGTGGCTGTTAACTGAAATTCTTCACCAGGCAAACATGCTTGTGTTTGGTCATCAAAATTATTGCTTAAAGATCTTTCAAGTGTCTCAGGCGCAGGAGTGCGATAAGAACAATTGGACTGGGTTAGTCTAGAGTTTTATTACATTCCTTTTAGTTACTCTTTGAAACGAAGAATAGACTGATCAGTTCCACCGTCTTTGCAACTTCCCAGGATTGTCTGCACACTTGCCTTTTACAACCTTGCCTTTAATGGTTAGATACTATTTCCCTATAGTTTAGTGTGTTAATTAGTGAAAGTATGAATGAAAACAAAAATAAGCAGTTATTAACTTGTAGAATAGCTAATTGTGACATTAGATAAGACATAAAACAACACTTCATATTCGTCCTTTGTCTTGGTAGACACCAATAAAAATGTTGTGTATAGAATATGTGGTTTTATATTGGGAGTGTCCCTCTACGACTTCTAGGCCTGCTTGAAATAGCAACTAAAACTCACTCTTCAAATCACATAATACCGTCTTAACATACACACACGCATACACACACATAACTATGTAGTTATGACAATTGTAATATCTGTGGGGGGTGGGCATCACATGCTTTCCACTATAGGGTGTATTATCTTCGTCTTTTAGATATGTTTAAATAACAACAAAAACAAATCTCTTTATCCTCCCTTCCTAAAACATAATCTGCCTACACATGCAGTCGGTAGCAAGTATGTTCCTGTTGGTAAGACATCCACTCCATATTCATCTGATACGGATCTTCTATCCCAATACACAACACAATGGGAACAGGCCTTTGCCATGGCAACGGCTCGATTAAGCCTTTTGATAAACATGTAGACACCAAGTGCATAAATGCTCATGGGATGAACTGTATCTATTCCAGGACAATAGGCTTAGTCCCTCTCAAAGTTGAATACCATCAGGGTCTTGGGTGCCTTCAGCAGAGTTAGTCCGTTGCAAGGATTTGGGACAGGTTTCCTGTTTGATGACCGCTTAATACCTAGGTACAACGAGATTTTTTTCTGCCTATTCCCACAGCAGTTTTGGAGTTCCTGAAGCCACTTAAAGCGTTATGGGCGTTACCCTTCCACAGCGTAAAACCATAATATTCAGTCCCTATGCGCGGTAGCTTGGGCAAATGTTAGTGCAGGAAAACAATACAAGAACGATTAAATAAAGAAAATATATTAATTGAAAAAATACAAGCCGCACCTGAATATGAACGCATAACCAATTTTGGTGTTTGTAAATATTTTAATTCATTAACGCATAACCAATACTGCACATATTTTATCTCACTACTTTAACTCATGAGTTTATATAAATTTACCCATCACCCTAAGTGCAATTACTTTCCTTGTCTGAAATAATAAAAATCATCAATAACTTTCCCTTAGATTTTTCTACATGCTGATCTATTTACAAACAAATTCTCATACAAGCAACATGGACTAATAACTTAAGAAAATACAAAACTGCAATATTTTCACCGATTTCAATGTTCTGATAAGCGAAACCCGAAACGGGTCCACTATCCTTTAAAATATATTAAAAATACATAAATTGTTTGCATTTTCCCTCTTTTATTATACAGTTATTCGCTACAACTCACCACGTCGGGAAAATCTCTTCAACAAACTTCTTTTTTACTATAT
>NC_068983.1:45251636-45254547 GCF_001194135.2 Octopus bimaculoides
TATATATATATATATATATATATATTTGTATGTATGTATAAAATTATATTTGGGGGAATTAGTGTACGATCGAAGTATATTTAATGCTATAAATAATGTAAATATTAGGGTGAAAAATACTTTTGGATACAAACAGTCATAGGCTGCAGTGGGACACGAACTCACATCTCCTGTATATGCATGCGATTATCTGACTGTGATTGTTCCCCACAACGCTTGTTAACAAGCCTGTTGATTTATATAAATTCCACCAGCTTTAGTGGTTCGGCAAAAGAGTACGATAGAATAAGTACCGGAGGAAAAATAATATAAATACTGAGGTTGATCTTTTTGAACAAAGAGCCGTTCAAGGTGGTGCTCCAGCATGTCCACAGCCCAACGACTGAAGGAAGTAAACAAATTAAAAGAAAAAAAAAACGAAAGATATTTTAAAATTGCATAAGTAGAAACAGCGTTAGTTTCGCCGCTTAATTCAGTCAAGTCTTTGAATAAAATAGAATTATGTACTAAATTTTAGTTTCAAATCTAAAGACTGTAAATTTTCATAAGTAAAGTTTCACATTTGTTATTAACAAAAAATATGAGAAGCACAATTTTCAGTATACTATATGATTCAATAAAGTGGTGAGCTGGCAGAATCGTCAGCGTGTTGGACGCAATGCTTAGTGGTATTTATTCTGAGTTCAAATCTCGCTGATGTCGACTTCACCTTTTATCCTTTAGGGGCTGATAAAATAAATTACCGATCGAGTACGGGTTGATGAAATCGACTAGCTTCCTCGCCTCGAAATTTCAAGTACCAGCTGAAAACTGGGGATCGATATGATCGACTATCACTCTACCCACAAAATCTAAGAGTTGTGCCTATAGTAGAAAGTATTTAAGGCGGTGAGCTGACAGAATTGTTGTCGCGTCGGGAAAAATGCTTCACAGCATTTCTCCCAGTGATTTATAGCCTGAGTTCAAATACCACCGCGGTCAACTTTGCCTTTTCATCCTTTAGGGTCGATAAAATAAACCATTGGTCAAGTACCAGGATTGGAGTAATCGAGTAACCTCTTCTAACTAAAATTTACCTTTTTTTTTATGCCGAAATGTGTAACGATTATTTATGCGTATCTATTTATATACCTATCTATATATATTGTTGGTTGGTTAGTTCTCATTACTTCGTAAGGAGCACAGGGACAATTTCTCTGGTGTATATGACTCTCTTTGGACGAGACAGCAGTTCGTTGCAAGCTTTTTCACATCTACCGGCTGGGTGGACAGGAGCAACATAAATTGAAGTGTTTTGCTCAAGAACATAATGCATCGTCCGGTCCAGGAATCGAAACCACAATCTTACGATCATGAGTCCAAAACCCCAACCACAAAGACATACGCCTCCACACACACACACACACACACACACACACACACACACACACACACAGGCAGTCTTTAATTGGCCGTCATCGATGCCGGAAGGGCGTCCACTACGCTCAAGATCTTCATGGCTCAGGTGTCCACTGCGAAATCGCTTAAACCATCTTCGAGCTGACCAGTCACTGGTCATTTTCTCACCAAACCTTTCGTTAATATCACGTGCGGTTTCAGCTGCTTTACGTCATTTTTTTGAAGTTGAATAGCAAAATTGCTCGAATATCGCGCATTGACAGTTCCATTTAAGATGATTATAACATGTAGCTGTATGGTAATCCTATGCTAACTCTTTGGTATCTTCCTTTTTTGACTATTAGTAGACGAAGAGTTTACTTGGTCAGAGGAACGGATGCAGACTGCTGGTCACTGTAGCTGAAGTTGACTACCAGATATGGACGCGGTTGTTTTCGTTTCCTCTCAATTGTGTGTGCCTTTCCTAAACATTTGTAAAGAAAACAGACTGGCATTGCTCTCGTAAAAGTTGGCGTTACTATAATTTTTTATTCTCTAGGCTCAAGACCCGAAATTTTTGGGGAGGCGGGGCAGTCCATTAGATCGACCCAGTACGCAACTGGTACTTAATCTATCGACCCCGAAAGGATGAAAGCAAAGTCGACCTTGGTGGAATTTGAACTCGGAACGTAAAGACAGACGAAATACCGCTAAGCATTTCGCCAGGCGTACTAACGCTTCTACAAGCTCATCGCCTTTGGCATTACTATAATAATTGGTCTTTGTGATACAAGGTTAGGGAGCAGCTTTGATAAAATTGAACTTTTATATTACGTTTTCTTTTCCTTTGTATTCAAAACTCCCATTATTTTTATCTTGCTTGTCCCAACCTTTAATCTGTTCCTCATTTTCTAAAGCGCACGTCTATTTTCAATTCAAGCAATATATATTCTGTAACGATCACATGTCTAATATGTATAATATCATAAATATCAATTGTATCTATTGGGATTGTTCCGTTTTGTTTGTCATCAAAAGTTCATTCCGCTCTGTTTGTTTTCCTCACATGCTGACCTTCTTTACATATGTGACTGGCATTTCAAAAGTAAATAATTTTTATGTTAATGTGTATTATACAAAATAAATAGCACTTACTTATATTCATGCACTTATAACATTACTTTCTTACTTTCCTTCTAATTTTGTTAATTTCAGATTCCATGATGTTATTGGATTTATTCTAGATTTTAGGGAGAAATATGTGCTCAGGCCGATACCATTATTAAGGGTAAGCAAATATTTATTATCATTATTATCATTATTATTATTATTATTATTATTATTAATGATAATAATAATAATAATAATAATAATAATAATAATAACAAGAAGAAAAAGAGGTAAACAACATTATTTCTGAAGAAACTTCCTCGCTTTCCAAAAAGTTAAAAGTGAAACTTTGGGCGTTTGTAGCATTTTGAAAATGGTGAGGTGATGGGTGGATGTTTGGGAAGGAGATTTTAGTGTTTCTTTA
>NC_068983.1:45255325-45256362 GCF_001194135.2 Octopus bimaculoides
TAACTTAGCGGTTCGGCGAATGTTCCTGATACAATAAGTACCAGACTTTACAAAAAATAAATAGATAAATGAAATAAACGCTATTGGGGTCGATTCGTTCGACTAAAATTCTTCAAGGCCTTGTTCCAGCATGGCCGCAACCTAATGCTTGAAAAGAAAAGATAAAATATATATATCTGACGTCATTGTCCATACTGATTACATATATTTTGTGTTTACAGAACTTAATGTTGTCAACGCTATTCAATTTTCTGTTTTTCAACATGCAGCTGTAAGGCCTCTTTGTTTAATTTCCTCATTTCATTTTAAGAATATTTTCCTACTTGAAAGTAATTGCAAGTTGTGTTTGTTGGCGGTATTGAGGTTAATACTTACTCCTCTATAACAAGTATGTCTTCCTGTTAATTTCCAGGCCATTTTTGAACCACGAATGATAATGTAAATAGCTACCGCACTAAGGTATATACACTGTCAAGCAAATGAATTAATAGCTCACTGAATTAGCTTGCAAGCGACTGAGCATTCTACATACACGTGTTCCCTTCCATAGTTTTCATATAGAATCAGCGTCACTCATTTAGTGAGAAGGCTGTACCTTTGAATTACAAGAACAATTTATGTGACAGGCTTCCAAACAGTTCTTTTCTACGTAATTTTATTCACAAGTTACCTCATTTCATTACTATTTAAAGGAGAACTGGAAGAGGTATTTGGACGATTGCTTTATACTTTGGAAAGACAGCATGGACAAACTCTTCGATTTCAAAATAATGCTTAACAATATTAATAGCAACATACAATTCACCATGGAGTACAGCAGTAAACAACTTCCTTTTCTTGACATCCTAATTAAAATAGTCAATAACCACATCGAAACAGACATCTTCTATAAACCCACAGATTCTAAACAGTACCTATTATTCAACTCATGCTACCCAAACACATAAAAATTAATATACTTTATAATCTGTACCATAGTTTCAGACACCTATACTCGTGAACGAAGACTCCTTGAACTCAGATCAATACTAATCAAA
>NC_068983.1:45257145-45258193 GCF_001194135.2 Octopus bimaculoides
GCCTAGTGGTTAGAGCATTCGGTTCACGATCGTAAGGTTGTGAGCTCAATTCCCGGTGACGCGTTGTGCCCTTGAGAAAGAAACTTTATTCTACGTTGTTTCAGTTCACTCATCTGGGAAAAATCTGTAGTGCCTGTATTTCAAAGGGCCAGGCTTGTTACATCTTGGGTCACGCTGAATCTCCCCGAGAGCTATTTTAAGGTTACACGTGTCTGTACTGGGCTCAGCCACTCTGCATGTTAATTTCACGGGCAGGCTGTTCCGTTGGTCGGATTAACTCGAACCTTCGTCGTCTTAACCGACGGAGTGCCAGTTTTGCCGTAAATGTGTGTAGGTGGGGGCAACAAATTTCTTGCGAACAATTATGCGCGTTCCTGTCTGTGTTTACGTTTACATCGTTTTAAATACAATCGGTTTTGTTATGCTTATGCACTGTTGCGAAGTCTTTCAATAATTAGATTTCGGTAAAGTATCTATCATGTTGAATGCGTAATAGTGGCAATTTTATGGACTGAAACTCTTGAAAGTGGTGCCTCAGGACAGCTAGAAATGCGAACTTACGCGCTGTGCAAATCATGTATTTTATGTTTAACAGCTTCACACGAAGATAGTCGGAAGTGTTATTTTATCTTGCGTTAAGACCAGTTATGAAAATATGGAAATAGTTATGTTCATTATACCTACCTGTATATATATTCATTTTCCCGGGAAAATTCCCAGCAGTTTTGAAAAATACGATAAATTAATGAAGACAAAAAGGCCAGCTGAAACACGAAAGAAATACAAAAGAAAAGAAGTGCAAAGTATGATAGAAGAAAACGTAAACGACGCATATATCTTTCACGAACTAGGTCTTAGAATTTCAGTGACTTACTGTGTCCAAATTACAATTATCCGTCAATGGGCGACTTCTCTTATGAAATGGAGTAAATGAAAGAGAGAAAGGACAGGGAAGTGGGTCTTTGTGTCTCAAATATATTAAAGTTACACTTATTCTTTTCGCATTGGTACAATCACTTCGTCTTCATTATTTGTTCAAATATATATA
>NC_068983.1:45264172-45265547 GCF_001194135.2 Octopus bimaculoides
ATGGTAAACAAGGTGCAACAAACAAGCAGGCCACATAGAAACATCCCCTTCATCAGCTGCCACCATTAAAACTCCGGCGTTTCGAAGAATTAAGGCAGTACGCATCGTTAAAATGGTTACCTATACACTTCATATTTATATATACAGACCCATACTTTGGCATGCAATGGATACATGTGTATGCACCCTCTGTACCTTTGCCATTCTAACAGTTATTAATTTTTTAAAAAGGGTCAGGAGAATTGATTTACATAAACAAACAAAATTACTACGTAAGGAGTGTATAAGCATCTATGGCTATCTCTGCGTCTGTCCCGTCTCTGTCTCTCTATTTCTCTTTCTTTTCATATAAGTGTGTGTGTATGTGTGTGCGTGTGTGTATATGTGTGTGTGTGTGTGTGTGTGTGTGTATAATGACATGTAAATGTAAGGTCATCACTAGTGAGGAAAGCTGGTGTTACGGAATTTGCAGATGAGGAAGAGGTGAAGAAAAAACCACACATTTAGCTTTCAGCTGCAACCCTCTCCAGCTAGGGTTTGACCACAGTCACGAGCAGCTTCACATAGCCATCTTGATTTAGCCTAAGACCCTGTTCAGGGAGGTGGGAATGAATTCCGACGTACGGACGCGGCCTGCACTCCTTCTGTGTCTCTTCCTGATCGCCACGGCTTCATAGACTCCGTTGCAGTTATCCCTGTCCTGTCTTAAACCTTTACAGTATCCAATGAATTAAGCAGTAGTCATGACATCGGCGCGAATCCTCATGATCCAGGTAATTCTTTTCTAATATTCGGATGGCTTCCAGTCTACCATATCAGCTGACTTTTTCTCGACTACAGCTATAATTTTTATGCCGTCTAATACCGTTCACTGTTTTCAAATATATCGAACTGTTCCTGAAAAAAGGGGTAAAAAGTGGCCGTCTTAGCCTGAACACACTGTATGTATGTGCGTATGTATGTATGTATGTATGTATGTATGTATGCATGCATGCATGTATGTATGTATCTATCTATCTATCAACATGTATATATATATATATATATATGCATATAAATATATGTATATAAGTATATAAATATACATGCATACATATATAATATAATATATGTATATTAATATACATGCATACATATATAATATATGTATATATATATAATATATATATGTATATATAATATATATGTATATATATATATGTGTGTGTATATATATATATATATATCTCCGTATTCTTTCTGTTGAAGAGCGTAGCTCGAAACGTTAAATACTTTCTGTATTCCCGAGCGTCAAACTAATACATCTTTTGTTGTTTACACCAACTGTCCTCGTCTGTTGTTGTTTTTTTTCGTACATTCTCCCATATATATATAT
>NC_068983.1:45268185-45269333 GCF_001194135.2 Octopus bimaculoides
TATATATATATATATAATATATATATATATTTACATATATATATATGTATACACACACACACACACACACATATATATATATATATGTGTGTGTGTGTGTGTATGTATGTGCGTGTGTGTGTGTGTGTGTGTGTGTGTGTGTGTTTGTGTGTGTGTGTATTATAGACTTCGTATCATGAATTTAAATGACCATGTACACAGTCAGAAAAATAGTTAGATAAAGAAAGAGAGAGACACATGGTCGGTAGTGTTGTTTATTTCTAAATCAGATCTAATCGAACATAGCAAAATTCAAAAATATCTCAACCATGACTTCTCCGTCTCATTCATATAAACAGGGAAACCAGGACTCCATCATCCAATTCATTCCTTTTCTTTACTTTTCTTTTAATTTAAGTTTCTCATTCGTACAGATGATATTGTCTGACTTAAGAAAAGATTTCGGTGTGATATCTAGAACGGCTGATAATTACTTATATGCCAAACCCCTGCAAAGCCGAGATGATGGATGCTATTTCGATGATAACTATAATGTGTAATAAGTCTGTTACGCACATTAGCTATCACCTTCACAGTGAGTAATCAAACTGAGTGTTCGAAATATATTATAATGTTACAATACCAGTAATTTTAGCGGATGGGACCAGTCAATTAGATCGACCCAGTACGCAACTGGTTCTAAATTTATCGACCCCGAAACGATGAGTGGCAAAGTCAACCTCGGCGGAATTTGAACTCAGAATATCAAAGCAGACGAAATACCATTAAGCGGTTCGCCCGACGTGTTAAAGTTTCTTATTTCTTTACTGCCCACAAGGGGCTGCACACAGAGGGAACAAACAAGGACAGACAAACGGATTAAGTCGATTATATCGACGCCAGTGCGTAACTGGTATTTAATTTATCGACCACGAAAGGATGAAAGGTAAAGTCGACCTCGGCGGAATTTGAACTCAGAACGTAACGGCAGACGAAATACCTATTTCGTTATTGCCCACAAGAGGCTAAACATAGAGGGAACAAACAAGAACAGACGAACGGATTAAGTCGATTACATCAACCCCAGTGCGTTACTGGTACTTAATTTATCGACCCGGAAAGGATGAAAGACAAAGTCGACCTCGGCGGAATTTGAACTCAGAACGTAA
>NC_068983.1:45269754-45270428 GCF_001194135.2 Octopus bimaculoides
ATATATATATATATATATATATATATATATATACGAACAGGCACACAATCTCGGTTACTTTCTCTGTCTGTCTCTCTGCCTCTCTCTCTCTCTCACTCGCTCCCTCTCATACATATATGTTTCATGCGAGTCTGAGTGAGCATATGCGTATTTAGACGTATATATGAATATAATTGTGTGCGTATAGGTATATGTACGTGTGTGTGTGTGTGTGTGGACGTGTGTGCGGATATGTAAATTGGTACATGTGTATGGCTTCATATATGTGCACACAAATAGGAGTGTGTGCGGGTGAGCATGTATATGTTTCACGCAAGTGTGAGTGAGCATATGCATATACGCACATGTACGTGGGTGTGCGTGCGCGCATGTGTATGTATGTACATACGCGCATACGCGTATTCTATGAGCGTTTTTCACTTTCTCCCCTTCGGGTTTTTCCCTTTATTTAACGGTCATTTTCGTAGTATTTCTGTTTGTCTTAATAACTGACGAGATGCCGGAGCTGATTTCGCCCCCATCCCGATATCTCGTAGTTTTATGATGGCAACCGAATAATTGTCACATATTATATTACAGATAAATTCCTCTCTTTTCATAATATCGAGGTCTCATTCATTCTTTTGTTGTCATGCTATTACTATTGATATATGTATATATATATATATATATAT
>NC_068983.1:45271320-45281777 GCF_001194135.2 Octopus bimaculoides
ATATATATATAGGGAGAGAGAGAGAGAGAGAGAGAGAGAGAGAGAGAGAGAGAGAGAGAAACATACACACATATAGATACATATGTAATAAATGCATTATATATGAATACAAACACACGCACACATGGATACATCACACATCACATACACATGATAACTCAAATATGTACACCACCCTACACACATGTATAATATACACGCATATGAATACACATTTATATCTATATATACATTCATACGTACAAACACAGCACAACCGCGCACACACGCAATACACACACATATGTGTATATGTATGTGTGTGTGTGTGTTTGTGTGTGTGAGTTTTTGCGTGTGTGTGTGTTTGCATTTGAGTGTATGTACGTATGTATTTATGTATATATGCCAAGTGAAAGAAAATAATGGAGGAGATGGTGTTATTCATTGAAAGAACTCCACCTGCTCTTTTTGTTTTCACTCTTCACAAATATGTGGTTTTGCCACTTCTGGAATCTCGAAATGAGATCTTCCCACAACTGGTCTGGCAGGTGAAACAACAACAACTATTAAGACTTGGCAATGGTAAATGTATTAAAGTGATGTATTAGAGATAGTGATGTAGCGGAGGCATGTGACTGTGCGTGGGTGATGTAAGGGGATGTTGAGCTGTGCGCTAATACGGGTTGTAAAGATTTGAATATTTCATTCCCTCGCTCAACACGTTATTTCAATTCAAATGACTCGAGATTCGAAAGTGACAGTTCAGTATGCCGTCAACAGCTACAAACATTGAATGAAATTATTCATCTCAACAGTGAGACAGTTTACCTAGAGCCAGTCAAGGTTCTCCAACAGATGCGGGATTATTAACTGAGCTACTGCTAAGGCAGGCATACTGCTCCATATTCAGAAAAGGCCCATTACCCGAGCCATTCTCGTCGTTCTTCTTCAACTTCCAGTTAATTCACTGGAAAGAGAGCACGTTCCCATCTAACCTAATTTTTTTCCAAGTGGGACTTGAGAATATTAATGGAGTTCGGACGAAACTTTTATCCTTTATTCTGATAGTTGGATCTGTCATAAATGCGTCATCAGTTGTTTAACATACATCCTCAAATCAGTAGACACCAAACGGATTTGTAGATACCAAACGCTCACTCTTTTCGTTGACTGCGTAAATGACACAATATTCTTTACGCAAGTCCACATTAGCAGATTCGTAAAATCGAGTCAGATCTTGTAACACTGTGGGAAATGACTGAGTAAGTTTAAGAGATTTTTGAAACACCCTTCGCCCCAATGGGATATTCAAACACACAAACACATTCCACACCGAATGACATTCTTGGTAACGACCCATCCGTTGATAAATTGACTCGAGAGACCTGAATTGGGGCATAAATAAACTCTACTATAAACACACCTCCCTTCTGCAAATAACGTCCAAAATCACAGAGTTTTCTTTTGGGGTCAAAAAAGATGACCTCATATTTCTCTCAAACCTTTTCCCTACCTATTCAATCCTTTTTCTACCATCCCGAATAATCAAGCATCTCTTCGACTAAACTTTTCTTCTCTTTAACACTTTCGACTTTTCTTCTATCAACTCATGAGTCATTGTTAGGATGGCCTTGCTTTTATTTCTATAAACAAGTACTTCAGCACCTTTCAGCTCATGCTATTTCCATTACAGACTGACTTGATACTGGTCTTAAAAACAAACAAGCTTTTGCAGCGCTCTCGCTGTAGCTATTAATTTTGCTATTGATGATGGTGGTGGTAGCGGTCAGGTGGCAGCGGTGTTGATTATGTTGACGATGGTCACAGGAAGGAGGTAGAGGTGGGGTGCGAAGTACTGGCGTTGAATATAATTGCGTTATTTCTGTATTGACGCTATTATTGTGTCACTGTTGTAGTTGTTGCTGCTGTTATTTTAGGGTTGCTACTGGCAACGCTGGTGCTTACATTGCAACTGTTTACGTATTCCTCCTTTGAACTTTGAACTAGTGGGACAAAATCGTCCTTCGTGAGTATAAAAGGGAGAATCTCTTATATTCCCAACTCTCTCTGTAATTTTGCTCTCGTCATATACGCGTCTTTGACACACGACGCCATTTTCTGAAATTGTGATTTCAATATATATGTAAATAAAATATTCTTTTAATATAATTTTGACATATATGGGACGGGAAAATTTATTGACTAGTCCTCCTTTTTCACATATTTCCACAATAAAATTCAAATCAAAAATGTATAACAAAACTATAATCAGGCAAAGTAATAATAATATATTCACACTCAGAACGAACCGGAACACCTGTTGTTCTGACACCACCACCACCACCACCAACAACAACAACTACAATAACGAAATTTTCTTTATTGGCAACAAGAGCCGAACACAAAACGAAAAATATAGAACAATACAAGATAAGGGAGAAGTGATACTTAGTACAAAAATACTTGTAAGTAATAAAAACAATGATAATTAACAACAAAATATAAACAATAAATTCCCCCAAAGATAGGGAGTTTCATGCAGGGCCGAGCGATGAACCCCACACATTCTGGTTGCCTGACCGCCAAGGGCACCTCAGGCAGGTACCTAGTAATAATGATGATGATGATATAATGGTAATAATAATAATAATTATTATTTCATTTATTAGCCACTAGAGCCGACACATAGGGGACAATACATTAGACATGGACAGTGGGGATTTTACACAGAAACAACGAATACACAATTAAAACAATAACAATGATATCAAACAAAAGAACATAACAATGAAAGTTCCTCAATGGGGGGGGGTAACCACCTGCAGTTGGATCAGGTACTCCACTAATCCTCAACCACTCGACACTTCGAGGGCATCCGGGAAGCACATCCTTCTCTCTCAAATTCGCTAGCCTACAGGCGAATTTTTAAACTAGGTTCACTCACACGTGCCATTTTCGCTACATTCACCCATCTTTTAGCAATTGTACTAAGAGGAAGCACTTCTCTTTCCACCTTCATCTTCCTTTCCAAATGAAATTTGAAAACTTGATGAGTGATTGGCCGAAGAGAAAAGTGTCTGTCTTCAGTCCTTTCAACCTGGTCCACCATACAACCTCTTTCGCTACTGCTATCAGACAGAGGAAAATTGCCTAACCTTCCGGACCGATGGAAAGCGGCGGATCGATCTTTACTATGGACTCGGCTGATAGCCGAATCCGTCCTACACATGATAAAAGGTGTTCAACATAACACCACAAGCCAATAATGCAAGGACACTGGACGAGTTCGTATATAGCGGTTTCGTCGCTCTGCACGCATCTCGGACAGATCCGTCTGAAAGCACTTCCGTACCTGTAGAGTTTACTCGAACCGGCAGTGCCCTCCGGTAGCACTACCAAGCTAGGGTTTACTGGAAGTTATCCATCGTCGCCGGTTCGAAAGTCCTCCTGAACAGACTGGTTAGTTCGGCTTCGTCAACACCTAGTGTTTCTCCAAATGCGGCATCGCTCTTTCCCACCACTAATCCTCTATAGAACTCAAGAATGGATGTTCCACTGATCGCATTGCCCACCTGGTAGAGGGCAGTGAGTGCCTGGCAATATTTCAGATGCCAGTCACCCTTCCTCGGTCTCTTCTTGACCAAGAACTGCAGCTTAGTCAAGGAGACGAGCTGTGAAAAACCCGTTTGACAAACCGTGACCACACTTGTTCACCGTTTAGGCAGAATATCTGGAGATGCCGCAGCTTCAGCGCATGTCAGCACATCATTGGCCATGGCATGCACTGTCACGTTTTGGTTTCCCGTCTATTATATATACTTCGCCATTTTATTCATTTAATACGTTCTTCTCTCTTCTCCTTATAACGCCATATTGTCACGTGATTTACATATTTTAATTCTACATGAGAAGTTTAATATTTGTGGTCACGAAGCAACGCCTTTTTGTCACATGAAACACGTATAAATTTCTATGCTTCATGGTTAATACTACAGTTAACAAGGAATCTTCGATAAGATAAGTGATGCTGTTCTTTTTATTAATACTGTTGAACGTCCGAATTCATTTAATAGTTAATAACACTATCTTTTTATATGTTTTCCTATTCTTAATCCACAGAAAGTATTTCTTCATTAGACGAATTATGCCTTTAACGTGACAGATGATTATTATTATAAAACCTTGACATTTTATGTATTGTACTAATAATTGCTTTCCTAAACGTACAGATATTTCTACTTTTTCCTATTTTATTTGCATTTTTAAATATTAGGATACGTCTTTTGAATTTACAAGACCTGAAGAGTGTTCTCATTCTAAGTGGAACTTATCTTGATCGATTTATTGTAAATTGCATAGATATTTTCTACTATTATGTGGCCACGAATCGCGCGTAGTCTCTTATTCACTTTCGTTTTTATGAATTTACAAAACTGAATTACATCTTTAATCTAATAATTTATAGATTTTATGGATTATAAATTTTCTTTTGGATTCTATAGTTTTTTAAATCAGTATTTTGTAGAGTACGTTTTTCTTGATGGTGTCTGATCTCCTTCAATGTTTGAATTGCATCTTGGTGGTTCTTCTCTAAATTACTAATATATTTTTCATTAATAAATTCCATTTGATATTATTAAATTGTATATCCTTGTAAGTTCGGATTTCGACTTTCCCTAATATTATAATATTTCAATATATATATATATATATATATATATATATATATGTATGTATGTATGTATGTATGTAGGTATGTATGTATGTATGTATGCATTTCAATGTCTTGTGTAGTATTTATGCTAGATGCTTGAAATTTTTTGCCTTTATAAACAGAAATTCGTTGATAGCTTTCACAGATCTGTCGGTTACTATTCATTCTGTAAATGATAATGATCTGTGCATCTTTGAATTATTGGGAATGGTTACTGCATTGCCAATATTCTTTGACGAAGTGGATAAGCAAATCCCTCTCGCCTCATATCTAAAGGGAAGCTTGATTTTGTCTCATAGATGACAGTTTCTTCTTCCTATTTGATAGACCTTTCAAATTTATATCCTCTGGAATTTTTGCGATTCAGCTGGCTTTTACGAGAAATACTTGGAGGTCGATTTAGCAGATCACTAAAGTTCTGCTAACATCACTTCATCATGTTGGAGTAGAGATGTGAATTAACCTTACTTCTCACATAAGATCATGTCCATCTCACATACCGAGCCATAAGATTTTCACATTATGTATACCAACAAGAGCCAAAATCTTTTGATCTCTTGTCGCATCGTTGTTTTTTGCAGGCGTCATAGTCCTTTTTATATCAAAGCATTTACGTCTTTGAATCAGCTGGTAGAATTCTGTGTACCTCATTCATTCAGAATAGCTTGATAGAATTTCTGTGCTTCAGAAAACAGTTGTTCTATTTTGACATCATTTTCACAACACTAGTCAGCAGGCCTGCATTTTGAGAAGCATTTTTGATGCAGCTGCTACTTTATAGAGTGTATTGCACAAGCTGTGACCAGCAAGAACCGAGAGCTGCTCTGTCAATTCGTGTGATGTCTGATAGCACTTTTGATTGAATTATCAAGGTACGCTGAAATTGTATGTAACACTTCATGGTTTAAGTTGCAGACTTTCAGTTGTTTTTGTGTAGTTCTTCCGGACTTTCTTATTCTTCTGTTTTACAAACAAATTGCATGCAGTGCATATCAATATCTGGTCACTGCGCATATGTTTGCAATATTGTCCCAGCAGTTAGGCGTGTAGTCCTATGGATGAGTGAGGTCTTTCCGAATGCGGATGGCACCGGCTTTAAAAGCACTTTGCAAAAGGCTGAAAACAATGTTTATTACAGCCAGATCATATTTTGTGCTTAGATCAAGTAGGATATTTTTTCTATCTCAGCGGTAATAATCATTCCCAGAATGACCTAGAGCTTTGCCCCATAACTGGTAACTCTTCCCAATTCTTGGAGCTTGTCATTTGTCTTCACGGTGTCTAGATGTCTACGTCTACATCATAGAACTCCTCATTCTGCTCGTTTATTATCGCAGTTCATAGAGATTAAATCCAGTTATTTACCGATTTCCAGTTAGGGAAAATATCAAGAGGAACGACATTAAGTTACTGACAAGATTGCTTAAGTAATCTAGATATGTAGGTCAACTCTAGGTTCACTCCGTGTAGCGATCTCATATCTCTCAGTCGTGTCTTTGAGAGAGCAGCAGTATCTATAGAAAAAGTACACCAAATCCGTATTAAGTATTGTATTTCTCTGTTCGGTTCTTCCCAAAGTGGTTTCATCCAGCAAAGAAGCCAAAAATTAGTTTGGTTTGTTTACTCTGATTACTTCTGGCTTTTCTCCGAACACACAAATAAAGAACACACTGGACTTGGTACCCTGTTCAGGTTAAGTTGAGCGAGCAGTTTTTATCCATTCTTTTATTGGCTTGTTCTCAGATCGCTTTTCCAGGGCAAGTTCCATTCATCTGCAGGAAAATGAGCATCGCGCTTTAATGAGCATCGCCAGTATGAAGGCTTCATCATAGCTAGCAGCTTTCAGCTTCGCGACTAAACCTGCTCATTTAACTATCGCTATTGGGTTTTCTCTTCGCGCGCACCTTTCTTTCACTACTGCTCACAATGTTGATGTATCACACGCAAATATAAGCCTCCTCTTAGCCAAGTGTGACATCAGAAATATCATAATTGGAACAGGAGAAGACTACGTTTATTTATCTCTCAGAATGAAAAACTATTTGCAAGGCGATCTTCAAATAAACCTCATATACATGTGTGCCTCTATGTGTGTATATGTACATACATTCAATCATTCCTAAATACATATATAACTGTAGAGTGTGTATGCAGAAAAGCGTAATTAATAGTAAAATGTTACGTAAGTTTCGTAAGCTTGATTAACACAACTACATAACATATATGCGTGTGCGCATGTATGCTGTGTGTGTGAGTGTATGTTTGTGTGTGTGTGTGTGTATTCTGAAATTCTGGAACTGTCTGCTCAAATCATATCCGTGGTACCGTTTTGGACAATCAAATACCATTTCTACTCTCCATTCACTGTCGCTTGCATAATGTTTTTAGTTGGTTTAATTTTTTTGCTCCTAACACATTTCATTCCATCTTTCTGTCATCAGTGTCCATCCCATTCCTGCTTTCATTCACGCGAATACATAATATATACAATACAATATAATATATTACCATTTTATATATTATAAATACATGTATGTATATAAATATATATATATAAATATGTGGAAAGCGTTTAAATTACTGTCTATATGATTGCACTATAAAACATCCTATACGCCCCAATTTCCAGTACGTTAGACGTATTAATAAGAATTCTTCAGCATTTTTCTCAAGCTTAATGTAGCAAAGATCTTGAATTAGCTTTGTTGATGACTTTTTAAAATCGTTTATCCATGTTCTACCCATAAGTATTTACTGGTTACAGAACAACTTTGACAATCTCTATCTTTCTTCTGAGATATTCCAGTTCCACCTCTAAGAAATTATCTTTCGTTATTTTCGCCTTTGCATTAACCGTTCATCTCTTCATGCCTCTTTTAAAACAATTTGCATTTGTAGAACTCGTAACTCGAAGAAGGTTGAAAGAAAGAAGTATTTCAATAGCTTTGGTTCCTGTGGATAAAATTGTCTGTTTGTTTATTGACAAACGATTTTGTTTTCCGACATTGTGATAAAGACTCACTTATTCTCATATATACTTGCATTATTATTAAATATGCTATTTATTAGATAAGAACAAGTTATTAAGTGCTGCTTTACGAGATAAAGGATATTGATGAACGCAACAAAATAAAGCAGAAATAACTAGTAGAAGTATTAATAATAATAATAGTAATAATAATAATGATAATAATAATAATAATAATAATAATAATAATAATAATAATAATAATAATAATAATAACAATAACATCAATAGGAATATTTAAATAGATGTGATAATGTTAATTAGTGCAACAATCTGCGGTGTGTGTGGGTGAGGCAAAGCAGCTAACAATTATTGTTATTTGAGAAGCGTGGGTCATTTAGTGTAGGGTGTAGAACTTAGGCATAGAGAAACCTGAAGGCATATATTATAGGTTTATGTAACTAAGTTGAAAAGAAAAATTAATGAATGTAATAAGTCTAGTTACGTAGAGATAATGAATCTCCCAGCTGAGGTAAATATACTTAATAAGTGTAATAATATAAGACGAATAGTGTTAGTAATCAGAGTTACACGTGGCAAATATGATTGTGCAATCTATGATCTTGAAACAAGGTGAAGTATATTGAGAGCAAACTGCTCACAATACCAAATATGTAATTACATAAACAGATTTAAGAAGGGTTAATTATATATGGTAAAATAAGAATACAGGACTAAATGGATTAGCGCAGGCATTGCTGTGTACCTAATGAGTTCGCGGTCATTGGCAGATCCTACTGCGCGGCGTCTTCAGTAAACTTTCTCCTGCTACAGCCTAAGAAAAATTAGGTAGACCGAAGGTGCTTGTATTCCTAATATTGGAGACTACACTGGATCTTAACATGTTGTTCGGTTTAATACGGTCATAATGCAGTTGGAGTATCTTCATCAGTGTGGAGGCGCGTTGATTAGTGTGTGTGCGCGTAGATAAGGCGCGTAGATTAGTAGTTAGGGTCTTGGATTCATAATCATAAGATTGTGGTTTCCATTCCTGGACCAGGCGACGTGTTGTGTTCACGAGGGAAACATTTTATTTAATGTTTCTCCAGTTATCTCAGCTGGCAAAAGTGAGTCATCCTGCGACTGACTGGTGTCTCGTCCAGGAGGTAGTATATGCGCTACGGAAACAGGAAACCGCTCCTATGAGTTTATATGTCCCGGGAACAATCTTTATCCCATTTATCTTGTCTTTAGCAGAGTCCTCTTATTAGGAAAGGTTCTGGTCAGATCACCAGTCTGAAGATACTTCAACGTTTTCACAAAGAAGCATGCTTTGTGCAACAACACATGAGCCGTGATACAATAATATTCTTTATTTCAAGGGGCAAATGTATAATTTGAGGGAAATTTGGTGGTTAACCTTAGTAAGTCGATAGAAATCGCGTAGAACTACCGTATAAAATGAGTTTCAACCAGAAGGCTAAAGAGCACATTGTCTACCTGAACTCTTTGATAATTGCTGGATCAGCATTCACGTTAAGCCATGGTCAAAGCCAGAAGCAGGAGCAATATCAGCGGGACGAATACGAAAGAGGAACGAAGAACAGCTACAACAATTACAAAACGTATGATATATGAGAATTATATAAATTGATTAACGTCTTTAGGTGCAGGCGTGGCTGTGTAATAAGATGTTTGTTTCTGGATTCAGTTCCACTATGTGGAATCTTGGGCAAGTGTATTCTACAATAACCTCGGGGCTACCAAAGACTTTTGAGCGGATTTGGTGGGCGAAAACTGGAAGAAGCCTGTCGTATATATATATATATATATATATATATATATATATATATATATATATATATATATATATATATATATATATATACATATATATATATATATATATATATGTATAGAGAGAGAGAAAAAGTAACGCACACACACATGCATATATTCTTTTCTACTCTAGGCAGAAAGCCTGAAATTTTGTGGAGGAGACTAGTCGATTAGATCGACCCCAGTACGCAACTTGTACTTAATTTATCGAACTCGAAAGGATAAAAGGTAAAATTGACCTGGGCGAAATTTGAACTCAGAATGTAAGGACAGATAAAATACCGATAAGCATTTCACCCGGTGGGCTAACGTTTCTGCCAGCTCGCTGCCTTCACACATGTATATATTGCAATGTCTTGTGTTGTATCGTTGCTAGATGCTAGAATTTTTCCACAACTTTTTCATAGATTCACATCTGATGAAATCAACTGTACACATTATATACTATATCTTTTGTGTGTTATCGTTTATGTATTTCAGTCAGTGGAATTCTGCCATGCTGGAGCACAGCTTTGACGCGTGTAGTCGAGTACATCAACCCCAATATTTTCTTTTAAGCCTGGTACTTATTTTAACCGGTCTAATATGCCGAATCGTTCGCCAAACTCAAACACAAAGACATACATACTCACACATAGATACCCATGGATATATATGTACACACATTCAAACAAACGCACACACACAAGCGCTCACACAAACACACACATACATACACACACACACATATTCAGATAGCACGTGTGTCGATAAAAGAATTAGTCTTCAATGTCATTGAAAGTATAGGGCTAAATTTATCAAATAACATAGGTATGGAACACCTATAGACAAGACTCTCACTTTCTGTGCGAACAATTCAGTGAATCAAGCACTTCATCACCTTTTGTATGTTTAATATTCAACACTTGTAAATGTTCATTAAAGATGCAACGGCTCTGGCTGATATGCATATATATA
>NC_068983.1:45286160-45287314 GCF_001194135.2 Octopus bimaculoides
AGATATATATATATACGAGGGTGCGCTGAAAAGTGACTGGTTTTAAGGGTATCGCGAAAGGCCTGGTTGTAGGCCCGACTTTCCAATTTCTTTTACAGGGCTTAGAAAAACTGAAGGACGCTGAAATGTGTGTGGATTTGAAAGGGGAATGTATTAAATAAAATCATAATTAACCGATTCTCCTGTATTTTCTTTTACCCAAAGCTAGGAACTTTTCAGCACCCCTCGTTTATATATATATATATATATATATATATAGTCCCAAAAAGGTGAGCTATCGTATCTTCAAATGTCATGTGTATTTAATAAGTCAGCAATTATCCAAACCGCTCCTGTATATAAAGTCTGTGTATTTCTTAGTCTTTTTCCTTTATTTTTTTTCGAGTTCTGAAACATCAAGTAGCGATGTGGAGGTAATTATCTTGGGATATAACATAGAACACAACCGAAATTCAATAAACTTTTTCTTTAGTGCAGAAGAGTTCTAGAATAACATCTAAACTCCGTTGTAATTATTACATTTGCGCGACCATAATGTTTCACTGAAGCAGCAGATGGTTTCAGATTAGAAATGACGGCTATAGCTATATGACGTTCATTCAAAATAAATAGCTATTTACTTTTTCAAGACCATATCCATCGATCCTCATTATATTACAGGGTTATATAACTTCAGCAAAATCGATCTATGCGAGGTTAAACAAGTTTAACTATGGGAGTAACTCGAAAACTTAATGAAAAAGACAAGCACAAAGACATGTAGACGCATATAAATATATATACAAAGAATTAATAATTATATATATATGTATATTAATATATATATATATTAAGGAAGAAAGTTGAGACATGCCTTATCTCATCCATACTGAATTAATATCTAAAACATTACGAAACTACCAAGAAAATCTGCATAAATACATGCGATTGAAAGTGGGCTAGTGAGAAGACATTTAAAGAGACTCCACATTAATTGCGAATTAGTTTATTTCAACATTAAAATCTTAAATGGAATTTCTTCTGTCATCAGCGCAATACGGGTAAATTTATACGAACAAGTGTTAATACATACCATAATATAGTGAGTTTTATATATGAATTTATATTAAAAAATTTATATAAAAAATATATATATATATATATATATATATATA
>NC_068983.1:45288010-45291898 GCF_001194135.2 Octopus bimaculoides
ATACAAAACATGTCATAACATTTCTATAACATAATCATTCTTACGGCCGTTTCCGATTCCAATGACAATCGGTGCTGAGGAAGCAATTACGAAAATAATACTCTTTACCCTCATGGGACATTCGATCTATTACACGGAACTTCATTAGAGTGAATACAAATGTGTGTATATATATATATACGTGCATAAGGGATGACCACTAGGTGGACATCCGATATGCTAGAAAGAGGTCATCAACGACCCAACCACAAAGAAAAATAATGTTCTCCAGAAAAATTTCGCTAAGCACCAGAACAGGACAAAATGAGAAATATACAGAATAAAGAATTATCTATGTACTGCAGTTTCGAACAGTAACGTTTTACTTACGTAACAACATCCGTGTTCTCATCAGCATAGACGTTCTAGAATCAATATAATTTGCAGAACTATACACGAATTGTCTTCATGAAATAAGACTTGCATATAGTTCTACCGATTACATTGGGGCTATTTTTCAAAATGCCTCAGCTCCGGCGCGCAAATAGATAATTCTTTGTTCTGTATATTTCTCAATTTGTCCTGTTCTGGTGTTTTGCGAAATTTTTCTGGAGAACATTATTTTTCTTTGTGGTTGGGTCGTTGATCACCTCTTTCTAGCATATTGGTTGTCCACCTAGTGGTCATCCCTTAAACACGTGTAATACAATTTTTTTCTGAATTTTCAGATTTTTTTATATGCTACGCCACTTGATTTTGAATTAATATTCAATTTATCACCCTATCCAGTAGTACTATTATACTTACTTCTAGGTTCGTGTCTGGGCTACTGTGGTGTGTGAAGAGATAATTGAAAAAAATGGAGTCAATAAGAGAGAGAACGGTTGGATATTTATTTGCAATCACTACAATTGTTTCTACGCAACGTAATTCTCCAGGCGTGCAGGTACTCGATTATGCAAACGTTTCTTTGCCTTATGAGATCTAGTTTCCTCAGACAATATGTAAATATTGTTTCCGTAAGTTCAAATGCTTCAAGAGCAACCTTTTTGTCTGTCGTGGCCTGAAGTTAGTAATCACTGAGTTTATCAAGGTGTGTTTTTGCTGAAGGACCGTTGGCAAACTGCTGAAGGACCGTGGGCAAATTGCTTGCCAACAGTCTTTCAGCAACAACACACTGTGATACACCAATGACTACTACTAAATTCAGGCCAAGACAAACACAGATGAAATTCTTGAAGCCGAGAATTTGAACTTACGGAGACAATATTTACATATCACCCGAAGAAACACAAGTAGATCTCGTAACGCAGGGAAACTGTTGCATAATCAAGTACCTGCCCGCCTGGAGAACTAAGTTTGAAAGAAACGTAGGTAAATTTGTCTTCACAGTTCGACAAATGAATGTAAAACTCTGAACTCTGAATCGACCTAAAACCCGAGTTCATTTCAATAATTATACTAATCTCCCGAGAGTTAACCAAGTGGTCATCATAATATAAATTATTAATGGAAAAGTAGGCAGTTTCTATGCTTTACCAGTATTGCATTGAATTCGTAGCCATGACACAAATCTCAATCCAGTCAGCCTAGATAAATTTAATATGAATAAATCGTTATTACTCAAATCAAGTGTACCGTAATATTGGCGTTTGCTTAATTAAATTTTAGTACCGAGTTCAACTTTCCTTGGTATAACTAGGAGAAGATTAGACTCCGGAACATCTAGTTCGTTTGCCTGAGGTACACATAGACTCCCACACTCCATCTTTTCATTGCTGCCCTTTCCATTCAGTATGTTAAGGAACTTGTTTCTCCATAAGCTTCTCAAATATCAATGGCCCTTTCTTTTTCAAGTATCCCTTTACCTAACAGCAGACACCCACAAAAGGTGTTTTTCTAACTAAATTCTTGTAAATTTAATTATTTGATTTCATAACAGGAAAGAAACAGAAATATCAAATGTTAAAAACTTGTAGTTGTTTGTGTCTTAACCGGAAGTCATAAACCTTACTGAATAGCATCCGGTGACATCAGTAGAGGGAATTAAGAGATAAGGGATAATTCGGTTGGAACTTCTTATCTTCGTTTCCTTTTATTCAAAATAAACATCAGGAATTACGTTGTTTTTTTAATATTATTTATCTTCCAGTCATAGAGGATGTCTCTACCTACTAAAGTTTCTTTTATAATTTCATTAAACATTAACAACGCACACAATACATTTATTACGTTGAAGCTGCTATCTGATTTGGGTTGGTATCAAATTAAAAGAAAATTCTGCTTCGAAATCGAGAAAGTTCTCTGAAGAATTAAGTTTCTTTGTCTTTTAAGTTTCTAGATTTTTATTCATCTTATTATTTTATACTTTTATATGTTTTAGCCCAAAGAATGTGGCTTTGCCTGAGCACTGCCAGTGTAATCACCTTTTCAATGGTCATTCTATTGTAATTTCATCTGGAATCGTGGAGAGCAGACACCAGAAGTTCTTCAATAAAACTTTTAAGTCTGATCAGGAAAGCAGAAGATTTGAAAATAGATGCCAAAATTTATAAATTCGAAAACGTTTTTAGATATTTCAATTCACGTGAAGTGTTGTTGAATTGCTGTATTAATGTGAAATGATTTTGTGGAATATGCCAGAAGAGTTTCTAGTGGAATATGTTAGAAGAGTTTCGATCTGTACAATTGAGGGTTCTCAAGCAGATAGCTCACAACGATTAGAAATTTAACGTTTTGAACAAACTTAAAACAAATTTGTCGAAGCCCTGAATAATGATTTGCAGTAAATTTGAACGCAGCAGGAAGCTCACGCTATCTCATTGTACTAACTTCCTCAGCATTATAACGACAGTATCTCTTTGAAGAAACATTTATATATTATCTACTGGTAAATAAAAAAAAGAGGATTTACAAAGTTTACATGAATGTTGACAACAAATTCAGCCGTCAGAAAGCCATACTATAACTAGCAGACAAGAAACCCATAGAGACAATATTACTTGTTTGTGTAAGATTGCAGCCACTGAAAACATCAAAGCTAAAAATACGACTTTCACATCCGGGTGGAAATTCTCTTTATCAAAATGAAATCAAGCCACATACGTACAGCTGCTCTTTTCGGAGGTTGGATGTCGGTATTGCCGTTACATATAATTTTTATTCAGTACGACTCAGAATCCAACGATAGGATAGAATTGCTATAACGGTGATTATAAAATGCGTTACGCAGTGATATCTTCAAATACAAAGTTGTTACCTGTTGAAATCTACTTGATGCATATCCGATCCCTTAAGCAAGCCATTCATTGTGTTTTGTCATGGAGAAAATTTCTCACTGTATAGTAACAGTTGTAAATACAGCGAATCGGCTCGCAGTGCTACCTGACCAGCCTGTGGGGTGCATTGCATTTCGGAGTTGTTATCTCCTCTTTAGCCACAGAAACCAGACAAGGCGGGCTCTGCGAGCAGCCAACAGAGACTGTATCTCTCTTATGATATACCCGCCATCGTACAATTTTCAACATCGTGTTAAAGCTTATGCAAACGTTTAGAATAGTTACGCAGTATTTTAAGTCGTCATCAACAAGTGAAAGGACTTGGAGGAAACAAGCTAAAAGCTTCTAGTCGTTGTAAGCACATTCTCAGTGTGGGAATTCTTAAGTGGATACGGCTAAAAGTATTAAATACTTAGATAATTGACGAAAGCCGTTTTGGAATTTAGGTATTCAGCAAATCTATTGTTCACACTCAATGCTAAGAGCTACGATAAGGATATCTGTGATTTCTAAAGATAAAAATCATACTGAGTAGCATCTCTTTTTTCCACAAATATCGTTGTAAATTAGAAGTGCGTCATATGCGCATCTTAAACTCCAGTAAATAAATACAGTATATATATATATATAT
>NC_068983.1:45292230-45294192 GCF_001194135.2 Octopus bimaculoides
TATTGCTCTCAGTTGTGGTCACCAAACAGTGTTAAGCGGACAGCAGAACTCGAGGCGATTCAGAGGCACTATACAAAAAAGATCGCCACAGTCCAGCAGATGAACTACAGGGAGCAACTGCAGGCACTAGGTCTCTACTCGCTGGAGCGCAGGCGGGAGAGATATGTAATAATATACATATGGAAAATACTGGAAGAACTGGTACCAAACTTTGGCATCAAGTACTACACGAATGCCCGCACAGGTCGCCACTGCATGGTACCAAGGGTATCGTCCACTGCATCTCGCATAAGAACAAGGTACTGCAACAGCCTCGGTTTCAGAGGACCTCAGCTCTTTAATGCCCTGCCAAAACATTTGAGAGACCTGCAAGACATGGATATAGAAGTCTTCAAAACAAAACTCGACGCTTTCCTCTCCACGATACCAGACGAACCAATGGCTCGAAATGAGACACAGATTAGGGCAGCGATGTCAAATTCTCTTATACACCAGATGTGCCATCAAAATTCTTTATTTGATTATATCAGGTGGAGGAGAAGAGCCATGCAAGGAACGTGAAGAGAGCACAGCATGAAGACGGAAAGTCACGGTGGTGCTCCAGCATGACCACAGCCACTTGGCTGAAACTCATAAATAAATAAATAAATAAATAAATATGTGTGTGTGTGTGTGTGTGTTTGTGTGTGTGTGTGTGTGTTTGTGCGTGTGTGTGTGTGTGTGTGTGTGTGTGTGTGTAAAATTAAAAAGTAATGTAAAAATACATTACGGAGGATATATTATAAACAATTAACTATTTATGAATATATCAATGGCCAAAGATGTTATCATAAAATAGATAGAAGCAGATATATCATAAACAATTATTAGTTCTGAATATATCAATGGTCAAACATAGAAGAAGAATGTATATAATTATGAACAAGTCACAATTATAACTATATATATTATAATTATCTTCAGTTCCTTACAAAAATCTCTATTCGTCTAAAGATCAAAATTCAAAGTCAGAAGTTTTAACGTTTCGCGCGAAGTACTTCATCAGAAAAAAAAAACAAACATATAAGTAAAATATCTGTGTGAGCGCTGAAGATAGATTAAGGAGAGAGTAGGAGAGAAACGGCCAATCGATTACGGGTCAGGTGAGAACGCGTGCTATGTACTGAGTCGAGAAGGGTGAATGTTGGGGGTGTGGATGTGTGTCCGTTTGTAGTGTATAGGTATATACATATATATATATACATACATATGTGCGCACACACACAAGTACACACACATACACAAACACACACACATATATATATGCATATGTGTATGTGTACACACAGGCACAGACAGGTGCACACATAGGCACGCACAGGCACACACTCATACCTTAATGATTCGTGCGTTTATTATTCTATTTATACATCCTTCATCGTTTTTATAGACGTTTATCTATATGACTCAATCGTTATCACTTTGTCTTAATACACTTTTCTCTTTCTTTTCCCTTTCTTTCTTTCTTACTTTTTTTCGTTCTTGGTCTCTCTACAAACATGCATGTGCAGAGCAGTTTCAAGGAAACGTAAACACTCACATAAACACTACGAAAACATCCACAGAAAAACATACGCACTACCACACGCACACATCACATCAGTGTAGAAATATATGCAAACATGAAAAGGAGAGAAGCAAATAAACACAAATATATCATATACATACATACATACATACATACATACATACATACATGTGTGTGCATGTGCGCGTGTGTGTATGCTTGTGTGTGCGCGTGTAAGTAATGTATGTAGGCATATATATATTTGTATATATATATATGTATATATTTATATATATGTGTGTGTGTGTGTGTGTGTATGTATATGTATATATATATATATATATATATATATGTATATGTGTATATATATATTTATATATATATATATTTATAAATATATATATATGTGTATATAT
>NC_068983.1:45295417-45303489 GCF_001194135.2 Octopus bimaculoides
ACACACACACACACACACACACACACACACACACACACACACACACACACACACACGCAAACACGAATTTATCAGCTGTCAGTCGGCGCGACTATGATTGTTCATGGCGTTGCCATGATTTGATAAAATTTCTCCATACTGGTCGGTTTTTCGCTTGAATTTGCCAATTATTATGATCAATTCCTTTTCACTTCATATTTCTTTCTACAGTATGCTTGGAACTCAGACTCTTCCGTCAATGGTTTCATTTCCCCTTGCATCATTGGGAGTAAAGGAGCTGCCTGGGGAGTCTGCTATTTTCCATCCTGTGAACGTGTCCCCATCAACTTAAATTTTTGCCAATGGCGATTTCCACCATAGTAAGCAGAGCAGCATGCCGGAGAATCTCTTCATTCGTGATCTGTTAAAAGAAAGTGATACATATTCATGTGTATACGTATTCATAGCCTACTAGTTAAGGGTACTCAAGATTGTAAGATCGTGATTTCGATTCCTTGACCGGGCGGTGCAGTCTATTCCAGACTAAAACACCACATTTCTCGTTGTTCCCTGATCACTTCGATATCTGACGTGTAGCACACCGCGCACCTGTACAGCCAATGTCAGTTTTATGGAAGGAATGAGCTAATATGCAGCACAGACATTTGTAATCAGTATAAAAACATCATCCCTACAGGTTGTCCAGCAACTATTCGCTGAACTCTCATTTGTGATTTACGACAATAGAGCCCCCACATGTACACTCATACGCGCATACACATATAATAAATATGGAGGTGGGAAATGTCGAAGGGCAGCGCACGACATACTAAACACATAACATACATAACATACATAGTCTTAAAAGTCGAACCCAGATTATCTAATCAGTTAGAAGTCTGATGGAGTTCAAGGCTACTGGATCAAAAGATTTTGTGAATGTCATGCACGAATAGCTGCGCAGCTCAACACCTTGTTAAACGCCGACCAAGCAACACCAGAGTGGTTGACAATGGGTAAGACAGTGCTGTGCCCGAAAAATATCGATAAAGGCAATACGGTAGACAATTACAGGCCGATATCCTGTTTGCCACTTATATGGAAGTTATTGACTGGAATATTCGCAGTCAATGTACGAACATCTGGAAAAAAATGAAATTCTGCCACATGAGCAGAAAGGTTGCAAGCGTAAGTCCAGAAGTACCAAGGATCAACTCCTGGTAGATAAAACTGTACTCAGAGACTGCAGGAGGAGGAAAAGTAACTGAGCTATGTCATGGAACGAGTATCGTAAGGCGTATGATATGATCCCACATTCTTGGATTATGGAGTATATGAACCGATTTTGGATTGAATCGAATGTTGAGCGATTGCTTGGAAAAAGTATGGCGAATTGAAGGACGGACCTGACAGAATACGTAAGAAGTTTAGGGACAATAGAAATTAGGAGGGGCAGCTTCCAAGGGGACGACCTGTCCCCACTGATCTTTGTACTGTGCTTGATATCACTAACACTGATTCTGAGGAAAGCAAAAGCTGGGTATGTATTCAAAAGCCGTCAACAAAAAGTCAACCATTTGTTATTCATCGATGACCTCAAACTTTATGGTAAAGATGAAGCCCAAGTGAGTTTCCTCGTTGATACGGTGTATACCTTCAGTGCTGATATCAGAATGGTGTTCGGACTGAGAAAGTGCAGTATGTTAGTCTTGAAGAGAGGCAAAATCAAATGTATCGACGGGCTAACGATACCGTCGGGGGAGGTTATGAAGCAGATAGAAGAGTCAGGCTATAAGTACTTGGGGATACTGAAAATGAATAAATTGATGGAGAAAGAAATGACAGAAAAAAATTAAGTTGGCGTACTTGCGCAGACTGAGACTGATCCTTAAGTCGAAATTAAATGGACGGAATAAGATCGAAGCTATCAACACCTAGGTGATTTCACTCCTTAGATATGGAGCAAGGGTAATCGCATGGACAGTAGACGAACTAAACACCTTAGACAGAAAGACAAGGAAGTTGCTAACTAGATATGGGTCACGCCACTCAAAAAGTGGCACAGACAGACCGTATGTACAAAGAAAAAGAAGGGGAAGAGGATTTATTGGATGTGAACACAGCATTAGAGCAGAAGAAAACAACATAGCATGTATGTAAAAAATGCCACAAAACCGCTATTATTGGAAGTAGGAAAGTCAGGCTTGTGTAGGATGAAAGATTGCAAAGATAAAGCACTATACAAAGAATTGGAAACGAATGAAACTGAAAATAGGTGGGTAAAGAAAATAATGCATGGACAATTTCATAGGGATGTTGAATATAAGACAGACAGAGAAAAAGGATGGTTATGGATGACTAAAAGGGATTTAAAACAGGAAACTGAGGCTCTAATCTGTGCTGCCCAAGAGCAAGCATTAAGAACAAACTACATAAAATACAGAATTTATAACACAGCAAAAAGTGATAAGTGTAGAATTTGTGGACAAAACGGTGAAACCGTATGGCATATTACCAGCCAATGTACGCCACTAGCCCAGAAGGAACATAAGAGAGGCCACGACAATATAGCCAGGCTTGTCAATTGGAAACTCTGCAACAATATGGACTTGACAGAGCAAAAAATTGGTACGACCACAAACCTGAAGGCATCGTGGAAAATAGAAATGAAAAGATCCAATGGGATTTTATGATTCAGTGCGACCATGAGATAGAAAATAGGAAGCCGGACATAGTCTTAACTGAGAAAGAAAACAAACTATGCTGGATCATAGATATAGCATGCCAAGCTGACAACAAGATATGCGATAAGGAAGAAAGAAAAGTTGAGAGATATGATAGTTTAGCTTGAGAAGTTAAGCAGTTGTGGTCGATTAAAAAGGTGGCAGTAGTACCAATAATTGTCGGAGCCCTGGGAACAGTGAGCAAAAGGCTCGAGAAGTACATCGAACAAATAGGGGTTGCAATAAGGGTGGAGCACTTGCAGAAAACAAGACTGCTTGGAACCGCTCGAATACTCCGAAAGGTGCTCAAAAAATAAGAGGTATTTCCTTAGTTCACTGGTAGTACATCTCCAGCGTTAGAAGCTGTGCAAGGGCAATCATAATAATAACAATAATAATAATAATAATAATAATAATAATAATAGCAATAAGATCTTTCAAGTTGAATTAACAAAAAGAACAACACTTCAGTATATAAGAAAGAGCGGAATGCTCCAGAAATATATTATAACAACAATAAGAATAAAAATAGTTTTATCAAAGAACATCTGGAATAAAAGATTCAAGTTAAATCGCAAAGAATCCATCGGTATGAAAAGCGACAACAATTCTTTGTACAAAGCAAATATTTTGAGTGCAACCTAAAACGATTTTAACACGAGTTAGGCAAACCTAAAATAGAAACCAATAGAGTTGAGAAATTCCCTGGATGAATATGAACAGTTATAGAATCGACACAGATGAGATTGCTCAAAACAACAGACACATCATCTGGATGCAAGTAGGATACCATAATAACACAAGATGTAGCCCTGAAGTTGTAAAAACAAGCCAAACATTATCACCTGACTGACTTTACAGAAAAACCATCTACTGGCTAAGCCCAAGATAAATACAGCTAGCCCTAAAAAATAAAGACCCATAACATTGTGCAGGCTAAATATGCCTTAACTGCAACAATATCGTGGATAATAAACATCTGGATCATACAATCTATTCTTAGAAGAGCAGAAGGGGTGCTGCAAACAAACTAAGTATGGCTGAGAATATCAATTATTGATAAGCAAAATTATAAATGAAGACTGTAGAAGCAAGAATATTCTGAGCACACTGTAGATGGCCAAGAAAATGGCTTTTGATATAGTTCGTTGTACCTGTATCCTTGAAACATTTCCCTTGCCTAAAGTAGCACCAATAATAACAAAATATATCGAACATGTTATGAGTAAATGACAAATAGTTTCGCAAATACAGACAAAAAGAAAAGGAATTATAAAAATTACTTGACGAGGAATATTCCAAAAGACTTTTATTCTGTGCTCATTTTTCTGTCATCACAGATATCTCTAAATGACTTTTTAAACACGAATAGACTCAAATATAAATGCTATGGGAGGTGAATCAACTATCATTTTTAGATGAAAAGCCAGCCTCAAGATAAACACGTAGAAATATTGTTACATAGAGCACAGGATTATATTAGAGAAAGTAATATAAAATTCGATTTAGAAAACATGCCAAACCAACCTCGGAAAGAGAAAGAAATAGAAATAATAAATAAGACTAATATCCTGCTTGATAAAGTATCAGAAATGAGAGAATAAAATGAAACACATGCGTAGAAATATTTAGGAACCTGTGGATTCGACAGTGTACAACATGCACAAAGTAGAGATGAGATTGGACACCTTTGACAGTAAATACATACGTAAAATTCTTGGCATTACATGCTGTGACTTCGTCATTAATCAAGAATCGCGACAATGAACTAACCAATAACATTCGTCTATGTTTGTAAACGCCACCTGAGCTGGTTGGGTCACGTTATACGATCTTCAAGTGAAAGACTCACCAATCAAATCCTTCAATGGAAAACCTATTAAAAGAGACGGAGAGGACACCCAAAGATAAATTGGTTCCAAGCAATCAACAGGGACATGCAGCTGTTTGGCAGAATATAGAATGTTGCTTTGAGAGAAGCGAAGATTCACGATCGTTGGTGCACATTGAGTGCCTTATGCGTCTCGAGATTTGAGAACCTCCAAGTCTGAGTTTAGAAAGAAATTATAAAGACGCATCAAATTCATACTTCAGCAAGAGCAAGAATACAAAACTTAGATTCCAGTCGTATCTAACTGTCCCAGGAATAAGTTAAGACTGAGCAAGGTAGAAGATAGGAAACATTTTCAAAACTGTTGATGTTATTGTAGCTATTATTATTGTTGTTGTTATTGTTGTTGTTGTTGTTGTTGTTGTTCTTCTTGTTCTTCTTCTTCTTCTTCTTCTTCTTGTTCTTCTTCTTCTTCTTCTTCTTCTTCTTCTTCTTCTTTGTCGGCGACGTCATCATCATCATCATCATCATCATCGTCGTCGTCGTCGTCGTCGTCGTCGTCGTCGTCGTCGTCGACGTCGTCGTCGTCATCATCATCATCATCATCATCATCATTCACTGCAGAATGTTTCTTCAATTCTAAGTATTTGCATTAATTATTCATTTTCAGGAATTATTGCAAACTGGAGTAATTTTAAACATTTTTGGAAATGCCTCGTACTTGAGGTTTAACCAGGTCTGTTTCTAAAAAGATTTTAAAAAATTATTCTGCTTTCTATCTGCAAGAAAACAAATGGTGTCTCATTTATCGAAATCCTCTCCAGAAGGCATAATACAGAACAAGACAGAACAGCTGCCGTGCAAAACTAACAAATTTAAAAGATTATTAATAAACAAAACTAAAGGAGGTTTCCATAGAGTCTGGAGAAATTTTTATCTGAAATACCAGGTGAACTTACATCGCGGCGAAACTACAAAGAAAAGCAGGTCTGTCCAATCGCTTACTTCACCGAAAACAGTACAGAAAAGAAGTTCAAACACTAATAGGTTCCAGCATGGTTCAAGCCACAAAAAAAAAACATAGCTTAAACAGATAACAGGTTTAACAACTACAACTGTGGTCACCGTAGAGCGTTAAACAAGTGCTTGAGGTTATCCAGCTCCACAACACAAAGAGCATTGACTCAGTTAAACAGATGAGCTACTGCTGGGGAGGGGGAGGGTAAAGAAACTAAAGCTCTACTTCCTAAAGATGTGTGAAAGATATGCAGTGATATACACATGTAAGATACTTCGGGATTGAAAGCTATACCAACCACCGAACTGGACGGTACTGCATAATTCCAAAGACGCCGTCTTCTTCATCTTGGATAAGGACCCTGTGCTGCAACAGCTTAGGTTTCAAGGGTCCATAACTATTCAATATTCTGCAAAGTGAAGACGTGGAGGTTTCCATAGAGTCTGGAGAAATTTTTATCTGAAATACCAGGTGAACTTACATCGCGGCGAAACTACAAAGAAAAGCAGGTCTGTCCAATCGCTTACTTCACCGAAAACAGTACAGAAAAGAAGTTCAAACACTAATAGGTTCCAGCATGGTTCAAGCCTCTTGCTGAAACCAGTACAAACAGAAAAGAACAACAACAACAATAACTGCAACAACAGCAAAAGCCAGAACAACAGTAGCAATAACAACACATGAATGTACGAAAATATGAGAAGCAATAACTTAGGCAATTGAGTTATAGAAACATGTAAAGCAAGGAAATGGAATATTTTTGTTGAAAAAATGTAAAGCTTGGCAGCACCTTGTCCTTAGTACAGGTGCCAACCAATCACGTTTCGTCAGAGAGGCGCACGAGAGGAGTCCTTTCTTCTTTCATTGAAGGAAAATTTGGTGATAACCTTGGCAGACACGTTACGTGAAATCTATTTTATGGGAAGATAGAGTGCGCACATAGAATTATATTTATCATCATTAAAACTGAGAACAAGACCATGTCATTTAGAAATAATACAAAAGTATACGACGACGAAAGTTTCAGTTGATCCTGCTCGTAAAATGAACGTGCTAGTGCCTGAGCACTTCACAAACACGCGCATCCTTAACGTATTCCTCAAAGCGATTCAGCGTGACACGGAATGCGACGAAGCTGGCCCTTTCGAATATAGGTACAAGTCATTTTTACCAGTTGAATGAACTGGCGCAATGTGAAATAAAGTGTCTTCCTCAAAGACACAACACGCAACTGGGTATCGAACTCATTACCTTACGACTATGAGCTGTATACGGTAACCACTTGACCACATGCCTTCCTATAAAATGTCCCACAATTTGGGAGAAGAATAAACGCAAAGGTAACTGTTAGGAATATCGGTGATGACTTCAAGTTGTGGATCGTAGTTCTTTTGTAGCACAAACTGAGCAGCCGTTCAATACAATACTGATATCAAATCGGTGATATGTTGCTGATAGGGATTACCTTAGTTATACATCTCCTCATGATTCCGTTCAACATAAAAACAATACGTAAACTAAATACTGCAGAGGGTACCTAGAAGAAATCCTTAAATCTTAGTATCCGAGATGGAAAACCCTGTATCTACAAATTGATAGTAAAAAGAACATTAAGGGTATTATTGTGTCCAAAATACCTGAAAAGCAAACGCAATATGAATAAATTATGGAACTTGATGGTCTTAAGGCTTCGCCGGGTACAAATCTGAAATCTGAAATCGTCAAAAGAATTGCCCTTTTAGCTTCAAGTGGCAGAGACAATGGGAGATTGGAGTTACCCACAGCAATAGCAACACCAGCAAGGGCTAAACGTCCACGAAGCACCTACTCACAGCAAAATCACTCCAGTCATTTATGGTGATGGGGAATAATGCAGAGACCGAAGAAGGGAAGCAGACTAGTTTTCAAGAATAATGAAAATGACCCAATGAAAACAATCAAAAGATGCAATAAAATAATACGAGGGCTACACGCTCTCTGCAGGGGAACCAGTCTTTTACTGGCATGATATGAAACTCATAACCCTTTGCAAAACTAACAAAGGGGTAATAAGACACTTATACGAAATACACCAAGAATTTCCATTCAAGTAAGAAGAGCAAACGAAATTGAATCACCTTTCAAACAGCTAAATATCAAAAAACAAAAACTACCGAAAAAACAATACAAAACAAACAGTATTAATAAGGATTTCCGACTGACGTTACGAAATGTTATATGTCATATATCCACGGGGTGTAGGCCCTCGGTTTTACTTACAGAAACCTAAGGGTTCCTCAAAGAAGATTTTTGAATCACCAGTTAAATTATTATACAGGAAGAAGCAGAGGGGTTGCTTATTCAGAAACGTAGCTTATCCTAATCAGCTCTTGCGGACGTATAAATTTACACGCAGAGCCTTACACAGCCACAACAGTCACACAAAGCCACACACAACCACACACACACACACGCGCACACACACACACACACAAACACACACACACACACACACACACAAACACACACACACACACACACA
>NC_068983.1:45304075-45305083 GCF_001194135.2 Octopus bimaculoides
GCTGCCATCACCGCCGCCACCCCACCTCCACCGTCACCACCATTCACAACAACAGCAACAACACCACGTTGAGAAATAGCCGTAAGAGGAACAACAGCAGGTGCACAAGTACTTGCTTACGATTATGCACAAGGCCAAAAGGAAGTTGCTATGTTGTTTTTACTTTCTTCACATTTTCTTATTAATGCTGATGTTGATGTAGTTATCTAGATGTGTGACCCTATCTGAAAAAAACAAAAAAAACAGTAATAAAACCAAAATACCACGTCTAAGAATTTAGTATGCGGGCAATGACATGCTGATTTTATGAGGCTCTTAACATAGTCTAAAATAACTGAAGGGCAACTCTAATAGATAATAATGCGAAGCTGTTATCATATTGTTCCTGACTGTATTTTAAGTGTGGGCAACTATGTGTATCACACCAGTGTGTTTGTGAATGTGTGTCAGAAGTTTATCAGCTCCATGGCATTTTGTGTATGAGACAAACTCGGTGCTTGAGTATTGTGCAGTATATTTATGGACATCGCAAGTTGTTTCTTAATGTCAAACCGTTCATAGGTAGGTATGAGTATCTCTTTTACTCTTCTACTTGTTTCAGTCATTTTGACTGCGGCCATGCTGGAGCACCGCCTTTAGTCGAGCAAATCGACCCCAGGACTTATTCCTCTGGCCCCTGATAGTAAAATGCTTAAACATTTTTTGTATTAATCCATTAGAGCCCAAATTGTTTTTATTTAATTTATTACCAACATTTTTTTTATACAACTTAATCTGATACTAAATACTCTCTTTTATTTGTTTCAGTCATTTTGACTGCGGCCATGCTGGAGCACCGCCTTTAGTCGAGCGAATCGATCCCAGGACTTATTCTTTGTAAGCCTAGTACTTATTCTATCGTCTCTTTTTGCCGAACCGCTAAGTTACGGGGCCGTAAGCACACCAGCATCGGTTGTCAAACGATGTTGGGGGGACAAACACAGACACACACACACACACACACACACA
>NC_068983.1:45305481-45306481 GCF_001194135.2 Octopus bimaculoides
CATACATACATACATACATACTTATGTACATAGATGCACACATAGATGCATACATACATACGTACATACATACATACATATATACATACATAAGTATGAGAAACGAACTAAATAGTAATAAACACAGCCCATTCCCAGAAAGGTCTAAAATCACTCCCAAGATCAGTGAGGAAAATGAATATTTTAATCAAAATTCAACATGCAAAGACAATAAATCAAAAATACTTAGTCAGCATCCATAGTAAAATCTTTACGATCAACGTTTAAAGTTTCGCAAAAGCTGTTAGAGTGGTAAGAGTGTTGAGTAGCAGTTGTGTAGCGGTTGAGTAGAGATCATCCGAAGGTGCTAGATAGCAGTAGCTTGAGACATAACATTTATATATTACAAAGAACTATGGCAAACCAGATTGACTTACCGAACTGGCTTGCCACAGGACCAAAAAAAAAAAAAAACTCGTAAGCAAGAATAAAATTAACAGTTTGGCAAATAATTGTAGGCCTATATCTTGCTTTGACATAATGTGAAAACTGCACAAAAGATGTCTGAATCAAACCCTTCAAAACCATTGCAAGTTTAATGATATAATCACTGATGAGCTGGTTCGTGGAAAGAAAACCGCGTTTAGAAGCGCTGAGAGATTGCAAAAATACCTGAGAAGTCTTGTGTCATTTTGGCTTGATGAGAAAGCCATTTGAATCTATTCCCCACTCATGGCTACTAATGTCCCAATAGCTGCGAAAACAACTGCTGCCTTAGTTACTACCATTGTAAAGATTTTGAAAACCTTGTCTACAATCCTCACACTTGTAACTAAAAGTGGATTGCTCGTCTTTAATATTATAAGTACTTCAGAGTGAATATTTCAATGTGACATTCAATATGCCTTTCTCTTTATTTTGGTTCTGAATCCATTCTCAATTATTTCACGAATATCAACCTATTTTGTGTGTGTTGGCACTCCGTCGCTTACGACGTTGAGGGTTCCAGTTGATACGATCA
>NC_068983.1:45306581-45320006 GCF_001194135.2 Octopus bimaculoides
ATATATATATATATATATATATATATACATATATGTATCTATACATATATGTATATAAATATATACATGTATATACTTGTAATCATTAATTAAATATATTCTGTTAGAATATTATACATTGAATTTATAATGAGTTCTCTGTATAAAACGTCAAAAATATTAACACTATAAATTATTTAGAGATTAATACGAGCGATTATATATACTGTATTTTGAAATAATACCATGAAATTCAATATAAAAAAAAATTCCTCACGAAGATATATATGTCTAAAATAGCATTGTATTAAAATTACATGTAAATATATGAAACATGACAGTTTAAAAATTTGTCATGTTTCATATATTTACATATATTTTTAATACAATACTATTTCAGACATATATATCTTCGTGAGGAATTTTTTTGATATTGAATTTCATTTATATGTTTATATATATATGTTTAGATATATACATATATATATATGTATATACATATATATTTATTTGATTTGCTCCACTTTGTGAAGGAGGAAACTCTGAAATTACCATATGCTCTTCTCTCAAGCGACTCCTTAGTGTCATCCAACAACACCAGAAACCTTGGAGTAATTGTTGATAACAATCTAAGCTGGAATTTCCACGTAATCAGCAAGGTTGACTTGGCCCGCATGAGGTGCTCCTTGATTCTGAGAAATTTCAGGTCTAGAGATGCCTACAACATCATTGTTCTCTACTTTACTTTTACCCGACCCCACCTTGAGTACTGTTGTCCATTGTGGTCCCCACATACGAAACAACTCATTATGAAAGTAGAAGCACTCCAGCGGTCAATAACAAGAAAGATAGACGGCATGAGAGGCATTGATTATTGGGGTCGACTAAATAAACTCAATCTCTACTCCCTCCAACGCCGCCGGGAGCGCTACGTCATTTGTGTTATGTGGAAAATATTCCATCAATATTGCACAAATGATGTTGAAACCAATTTTAAAATCCATCCAAAACTTGGCGCCCGCGCCATCCGCCCACTACAAAAATCGAACTCGGTACACATAGCAACATTACGTCACATTTACTTTACCTCAACCGGTCCAGCTCTCTTTAATATCATACCAAAATACGTCAAAACGGAAACGGATCCCATAAAATTCAAATGTTCACTGGACAAATTTCTTCAAAAAATCCTGGATCAACCTCCTACACCCAGATATATCTCCAACGATAATAACTCTTTGTTACAGTGGTCTATGGTGCCCCATATATGACTAAAAGACTTTACCAGGTGGTGCTATTGAGTTAGACATGGCCTGGGCCTATACTGGCCGAAACCTATCAAAGCTATCAAAGTTATATATACATATATATTTGAATATATGTATGTATATACACACATATATATATATATATATATACATATATATACGCACACATACATATACATATATATGTATATATTTATATATAACGATGACCACTAAAGTGGACATTTAATGTGCTAGAAATAGACCACATGTTGTGTCTACTAAGACCTAATTGTTCTCAAAACGAAATTCAGCGAAATACCAAAACGTATGCGAGCAAGACAGTGAAAATTACAGAAATAAATCATTATTATCCACGAACCGGTTTCGAAATCAACACTCTTACCGAATGTCTGCTTCTCTTCAGCGTGAACTGTAATGGAATCATAATTCTCAGAATCTTATACAAGTTGTTCACCGCCAGAGGCAAACGTGTATATGGTTCTGCTAATTACAACTTAATGGCAAAAATCAAAAGTCTCCGTTTTGGCGCGCTAATTCCGGGAATATGTCTGCAGAAAATAGTTACTGCGGCGCATATATCCACGCACATGTATATATATATGTTGTTAACACACTACGATACTACATATCTACGCACGTATTTACTGGTTGTGTGTGAGAACATATACTTAGGAGTTAAGTCAAAACTGAAAGCAAAGACAGGATCAAGCATATACAGAGAAAGGGGGAGTATTTATCACATACTTAAGCATGTATCTGTAAGTATATTTCTATACTATATACATACATACATATGTGTGTGTTTACAGAACGAGGGACTAGAGAGAAGATAAAGAAGTAGGTGTGTGGATTTATATATGTTATATATTCTTTAATGTCAATGCTTATCTGTTTCAAATATTCCCTAATTATGACAGTATTGTAAGAATGTCTCTATCAGCATGAGAAGGGCAAGAGCTATGAACTTGTGTACGTGTGCGTATGTATACGTGTAAGTGTGCGGGTGTATACACAGATGGTTTAAACATCAGTCGAAGGAGTCATGCATACATAGGTGAGTGTGCGTGTGTGTGTGTTTATGTGTGTCGTGTCTACACACATATGTATATTTCAAACACACACACACACATACATAAATATACACATGGAAAAGTGCATATTTATATAATTTGCACGTGTGTGTATATATACGCACACATACATGCACATGTGTATAGATATGCCCCCCCTCTCTCTCCCTTTCTCTTTCTTCCCCCTCTCTCCCTATATATATATATGTGTGTATGCATGTGTTTATATATGTATATTCATATAAGTATACATATATATACATATATATATATGCATATATATGTGTGTATATATTTATATGTATAGAAGCACACATGCGTGTATATATGTATATATATATAACTAGACACATACTCATAAATATACATACAATCACATACACAGATATATATATATATATATATATATATATATATATATATATATACATGTATGTATGTATGCATGTATGTATATGTACACTTACATATACTCATGTGTGTATAAATAGCATATTACTTCATATATATATATATATATATATATATATATACATTCATACATATACACTTACATATATACATACAAACATACATTGACATGGACACATATAAACGACAAGCAAAGCATCGAAGTCATTGTGGCCTCTTTCTCGTGAGATAAATTGAAAGTAGTTCAACCATAATTTTTTTCAAATCTTCGACTGTTGAACGTAAATAGATGTAAGCACAATTTTAGTCTTGTCTTGCACAGAAAAGTAAAAGTCGATTTTCTTGAAACGTTTTTCGATTCATTGAACACAGGTCAGAAGTTAAGGACCACCTTATTCATTTTAACTTCAAAAGACCTTATAATAAACGTGATTTAAATCAGTTACAATCTAGAACGCAGTTGTAATGGCTATACGAATTTGTGTATCATACATTTGAAATACAGGATGGACCAAAAGTCACACAAAATAATAAGTTCAATACGCTTCCGAATTGTCAAAGATATGGTCCGATTTTTTCTAAATTTGAAAAGAAAAAAATGAATAAAATAATGATGGATACATACGTAAGTGTACATGATGAAGAAAACGAACAACAGCAACAACAACAACAATAACAATAATAATAATAATAATAATGTGGTACCAGGCAGTGGCTGTCGTCGTGGTTTCTGATCTTAAATGATTGGAAGTGTTATCATGTACATGTTTTGTTTTGGTATAACAGATGGGCTACAGCAAATATTCTGCTGAATATCACATATTTGCTTGTCAGTTGTTTGACCTTAACCAGTTGAGCATGTCCTTTAGTCGCTGATGATATGTACATCTCTGATCACGAGTAGAAGTATGGGGGAGCATCATAGCCATATGTTGGGAGGAATTCTCTGGAGTTTGAATAATTCACCTCAGGGAACATGTATGTTTCATTCATCATCATTAAACAAACCCTATTCAGGGACCATTTGAGCAGGACGGGCTACTCAATCTGAACAAAATTCTGGGCTCCACCTGCAAGGTCATGGACTGTTTATCTAAATACGAGATCACTATGCCGCGCACATATGGTTGTGATGCACGTGCCTGGTGTACCCTTATCAGACGGGTAGTCATTATGGGTATATTAGACTTTGTATATTTGTCCCTCAGTGTAACGTTGATGGCATGCACTGTTCCCTCATTCAATTACAACAACAACAACAACAATAATAATAATAATAATAATGATAATAAAGATTTCAAATTTTGGCACAAGGCCAGCATTTTCGGAGAGGGGGTAAATCGATTACATTGACTCCAGTGCTCAAGTGGTACATATTTTATTGATCCAGAAAGGGATGAAAGGGAAGGTCGACCTCAGCGGGGTTTGAACTCAGAACGTAAAGACAGACGTGAAACATTTTGGTGCATCACGTTTGATCCACCTTGTATATTTATGTACAAAACGGAAAATTTAAAATCAAAAGCGTTTCTCTGTGGAACTTTAAACAGATGTAAGTTCATTAACTGGAGTTTTACAGTCACAAGCTTTACAAATGTATATTATCTATAGCAAGAATCATGTTCAACAACAGATATATATATATATATATATATATATATATATATAATGCAATGTTAAATCTCTGAACGAGGTATAAACCGTAACTGCATGGCAACGTGAAGTATATTTGCCACTTAAATGTGGCTGACCCCTAAGGGTGGATGTTACTGTTGCTTTTAGCCCCAGGAGAACATCTCTTCCAGCTGGCTATTGACACACTTTCTGTGCCCTGTCGGTATTTGCAAAGGGAAGTCATTCTTCCCATTGTCGATCTGACGTGATACGCACAGACTCGAGTTGCTGACGAAGGGTAAATACCCAGTAACTCGAGTCCGTGCGTATCACGTCAGGTCGACGATGGGAAGGATGACCTCCCTTTGCAAATACTGACAGGGCACAGAAAGTGTGTCAATAGCCAGCTGGAGGAGATGTTCTGGGGCTTAAAGTAACAGTAGCATTCACCCTTCGGGTCTAGCCACATTTAAGTGGCAAATATACTTCACGTTATGTATATATATATATATATATATATATATATATATATATACATACATAATACATACATACATATATATATAACAGAAAATGGAGAAGTATGGATGAACAACAATTGACTTACATCAATAATTATTTATTAACAGCTGTTTCTGCTTCCAAGGTTGTATGATATTGCCATTGATAAGCAATGTTCCTCAGTACTTCTCCATTTTCTGTTTTCTTTAAATTTTGATTCTTGATAAACTCATTTTTATCCGTGTCTTTACCTATAACTTATGAGCATAAGATATTTGCACATATATGCCCATTGTTAAATACAGGTAATATACCGGTAGTGTAATGGGTACTTCTATCCATTAGACGGTTATTTTAAACTGTAACTCAACTAACCCATATATATATATATATATATATATATATATATATGTGTGTGAGATAAATAAAGCGATAGAAAGAAAAAGAACAACAAAAAAGGATTGGTAAAGTGCTGGGGGAGACGGCGAAAAGAAAGCGCTGTAACTCTTGGTTATTAGTTTTTATCCTTTGTCTTTTTCCTTCTCTCTATTTCTCTTTTCCCATATGTCTATCAGCCCCGCTTCCCTTCCATCGTTCACACACCTACACATACATTAACTGGCATACGCACACACATTTTATATATGACAATTGTTTATATCATACACGACAAAAGTTATGCATAACAGCTAAAAGAGGGTGAAAAGAGTGATTACCAAACAACCCACCCCATAAATTTCTCTTGCTGTTTAGCTCTCATTCTTAGTACCTCTTCCCTCTACCACCACTTTATCTGTCCCTAGTGCCATTAGAGTTAGATTCAAGCTCAACAAGTTCTATAAGAAAGTAATAAGCAAAATTCCAAATGCTCGTTTGTGTCAACATACAAATAGCCTAAAGCATGCGTACAAATACAGGAATATGAGTAGCACATTCCCATTACATGTACGCGCATGTATGTATGTATGTATGTATGTATGTATGTACGTACGTTCGTTGGAAAGTATGTAGGCTTTTATTCTATATAATGCGTGGATGTGTAGATTCAAGTTTGTTTTATTGTATTTTTGTGCTTCTATGTATGTGTGTATATTGCGTTGGCAATGTGTATACATGCTTTATTTACACACACACACACACACACACACACACACATACACACACACACACACACACATATATATATATATACATCAACAAAATAGAATGAAAAAGCTAGAAAAGATTTGTATTATATGGTTTAAACATTAAAATCGTCATGTTAGGAAAATGATATAAAATTTGTGCATAGTGATATTATTTTTGGAGAAATAACCAGTTTCGTATTTTCTTTTTAAATTTCTCAAATTTCTTTACCTATGTTGTGTCATCTATTCGTTATGGTGTGATGTAGAAGAGTTCGAAACAGGGGCAGGTAATCTGGGATTTTTTTCGGTATAAAGGAGATAATCGAAAATGTCGGGAATGATGATTGAATGTTTTGTTAATTTAGCATGATTTGATTTTGATAGAATAAAATGTTAGAAGTGGTTAAGTTCTGGTTTATGTTTGTCAATGGTTACGTTTTGGCTTATATTTTTCAATGAAGTAGGTTTCGTTGTTTAATCTAACTTGCTTTGGTGTTCCAATACCACATTCATAAAATGGAAAGATTACAAATTGTGGTAGCAGTTGTTTTGCACATCTGTCAATGTGTTCACTAAAGGGTATCATTCTGCATTCTGGGAATGCAATCTGCTACCGCTGTAGAGTGCATCTGCATCTGAGCGATAGTCCCGTGGACCCTATGTAGTTTTGGTGGCAGCCCGAGCATCTTATAACATAAATCAGGTTTTCTGAAGCACAAGTAAAATCAGATTTGATTTTGAATTTTCGTCCCTCTTTAAAAAGGAATTCTAATCCTTCTAAAATTGAGGCATGTTGCGCAATTTGGTCGACCACATTTTTTCCCTTTTGCGTCCGTTATTTTAGAAAATAATTTTGCCTTTGTAAGGATCTTTTTTAATGACTTCGGTTGTGTTTGGCTTTTAGTGATCTTATGTGTATGTAAAATTTCCCTTTAATTTCTGGTCCTCATGTAGCATTGGTAAATTTTGGGGGATGTTTCTTCTTTGTTTCTGGGGTTGTAAGTGGATGTGTGCGGCAGTATTTTCGGGGAAGGTGTGTTGTGTTGAACTTTTTTTAAGGTTTTTATGTCGATTTGTGTTGCACGTCTGATTCCATCCTCTATGAGTTGAACTGGGTAGTGTCTGTCTATGAGGGTGTTTTTGAGTTCTTGCTGTCTAAAGTCTCTGGAATTTTTTCTGACACTATAGGGCATATCCTAGCTTATCCATGTACGTGAAAGGCTAGATGCCATAGATTTCATTGTTATTTATAGATATATATATAGAGAGATTTTATCCTTATATATATATATACACACACGCACATACATACACACCCCCATATATATGTATATATATATATATCTGTGTGTATATATATGTATGTATAAATATATGTATACATATACATGTATATACATACATATATATATATATATATATATATATATATATACACATATATATATGTTTGTGTGTGTATGTATGCATGTGTGAGTTTGTGTGTACTAATCAGTAACGGCATATATACGTGAGTGAGCATATGTATGTGTGTATATGTGAATGTGTGTATATCTTTCTTTGCGAAAGGGGAAGGAGTGAGGTAGAGGCATCATATGAAATACATTTGGGACTTGAAGAAAAATAAAGGTGAATGTAAACTATATATTTTAGATTGTGCAATACTCTACAATATATATATATATATATATATATATATATAAGTAAATAAACAGCATTTAAGCGATAAAATATACCTATTCAACAGACAAAACTATGAGGATATCCATTATATATGGCAGGAGTAAATTGTTAAAAACAGGCCAAATTGCAAGCGACTAACATTCAAAACAGACGGTGACAGCGTTCATAGCAATGATGAAAAGACAATGCTTTGCACCAACAGAACGATAAAACAGGAAAACCCTAAATGATCTCCGCAGGGAAAATTGATGTCTCAGAGGCATCAGATATAAAATCAGACATGGAATACAAAACTCGAAAGCATGTATCTAAAATATACTTAGCGATTTCAAATTTTATACATACTTATAAAGATAAATAGATAGATAGATACATAGATAAATAGATCGATACATAGAGAGAGAGAGAAAGAAAGAGAAAGAGGGTGAGAGTGAGAGAGATGGATGCACACCATACACACACATATGTGTACATAGAAATTATGAAGTAGTATGATCATTTCAACTGAACAGCATATTAAATGCAGAAACAAATTTAATAGAAAGCAAGATACTATTTCCGTGTCGACAAGCAAAGACAAAAGACTTCGATGACCCAGTTATTACTGGATGGCGTGAGTAGTTCTGAAGGAAGAAAATGTGGTTGTTTCAGCACATTCTGTTTTCCAAGAGACCATGAGTTCAAATTTTCTCTCATTTAACAGCATTTACTTTTGTCCTCTCATTGACTTACAGTATACAGACCAGGCAGGAGTTTAATTTGATCTACTTTTCCAACGATAACATTTCGAAGCTTAGAATCATTTGCGAATATTTTTATGTTGTTGTTCTTGATGACATTTGAGATGACGTTTGTATAAACAGAAATGAACCTAAAACAGTCTTTTTGCTGGGCTTGAGCAGATTCCATTAGTCACTACTAGCTGGGCTCTGTTCACCAGGATGTTCTTGATCCTGTGTAGCAGTTTAATACCTACCAATATTGGACAATTTTAATAGTAGGATGTTGGGGTCGACTCTGCCAAAGGCTTTGCTTAAGTCAAGAAATATAATGTCAATGTTCGAGCCCGTTTCCAAAACTTTAAGTATATCATCAAGGTTATGTAAAAGCTGTGTTAGGCAATTTCTGACTCAACGAAAGCCATTCTTATTAAAATTCAGGAAATTATTACTCTCCAGAAAGCCATTTATCCTTGATCTTACCATCCTTTCAAATACTATGATGTTATAGGAGGCGAGTGAGATGGAGCAATGGTTAATTGCAAGGGAATTGTTTGCCTTAATGAAGAATGATTGATACGACAGACTGGAATTAGAAGTTTTTCGGTATATAATCTGCGTCTAATAATCTTCTGCAGAGGTTGGTTAAAGGGGCACAAACTGATGCCTTTATTCCTCCAAGACATTAACTGGGAATCTACCAGGACCTATTACAGTTTAATATTTGGTTTCATTTATTACTGCGATGATATCCGAGGCGGTAAAGATTTTATCAGAAATAAGATGGAGTTCGTTGAAATCTCTTATGTCAGTATCAGTGGGTTCACTAACAGAGTAATATGGGTTCTGCAGGACTTCTGTCATTTATTTCGCATCACAGTGGAGAATGCTGTTATCATCTGTTAGTCGACCGATGTGTGAAACAGCGATCCTGTGCTTGTTGTCAAATGGAGAGTGCACTTGTGTTGTGTCTGATTTTTTAATAACCCAGATTTTATCTGCAACACTTTGGTTGTTGATGTACGTTCTCATGCTATACTGTAGATGATATCTTTACAACGCAAGTGTCCTTATTGCTGTTAATTGTTGATGCTGTCAGTGGTAGTATTTTGAATGGTTGATTTTGTTTTATTCTTTAGACTTTTCTGATGAGTGTTTTTTTTTCTCTCTCTCTCTTGGGAGCCTGCTGCTATTTGTGCTTGTGAATTTCGTAGTACCATGTTTTGAGCACGTATAGGTGACAATATTTTCAAACCCCTGCCATGTTGCTTGAGTATCAGAGCAAGTGTCGGCGAGGGATCTATTGATATGCAACAGATTTTGCCTAATTGCGCCCCAGTCTACTTTGTGAAGATTGATGTGGCAGAACAGGTGCACTAGGGTGAAAGTGACTGGTTTGGCTTTAGCATAATGGAAACAAAGATTACAGAATACCATATCATGGTCAGAGAAAAGGGGTTCTTCAATTTAAGTTATATGGATGGAGCTAGAATGGAATTTGATATAAAGTGAAAGATAATTCTGTTGTGTCTTGTTGACTCAAGCACAAGTTGGAACAGAACAATATCGTTCATTAAATTTAATTCAATTCTGATGGTATTTGGTTTTGAAATGAAGTTACTAAGCTTTCGGTGTTTTTGTAGACCAGTTCACGTAAGGAAGTTTAAAATCACCCACCATTAATATGTTCCCAGAATTGTGCTTTTGGAGAAAGGACTTGACTATCTTGAGCTACTTTACAAAGTATAATCGAGATACTTGAAGTGGCATATAGAAACCAACAATGGTTGTGTCATAAATTGGTGTATTGTGACAGATTCACAACTGGAAACTATGCCCTTTACAGCCATAACAAAGAAATCACATCTATCTATCTATCTATCTATCTATCTATCTATCTATCTTCCTCTCTCTCTCTACAATAACACACACATACACACCGACAAGCCTGCACGCACAACTATATATGTATATATGTACCTAGACGCAGGAGTGGCTGTGTGGTAAGTAGCATAGTTCCGGGTTCAGTCCCACTGCGTGGCACCTTGTGCAAGTGTCTTCTACTATAGCCTCGGGCCGCCCAAATCCTTGTGAGTGGATTGGGTAGACGGAAATTGAAAGAAAGCCGTCGTATGTATGTATATATATATATATATATATATATATATATATATCATGTGTGTGTGTGTGTCTGTGTTTGTCTCCGCAACATTGCTTGACAACCGATGATGGTATGTTTACATTACCGTAATGTAGCGGTTCGGCAAAAAAAACCGATAGAATAAATATTAGGCCTACAAAGAATAAGTCCTGGGGTTCGATTTGCTCGACAAAAGGCGGTGCTCCAGCATGGCTGCAGTCAAATGACTAACACAAATAAAAGAATAAAAGAATATGTATATTATGTGTGTATACATATAATATGTGTATATACATGTATACGCTTGTACATTAATAATAACCATGTGCGTATTGAGTACGTGCATGTGCTTTGTGCGCTTTTCTCCACTGTTTTCTTTTTTATCATTATTGTTTATCTGGAGATACATGATATGATTTAAAAAGAAATATATCGTGTGTCCTTATATATATAAAACAGGAAGATGAATACACAAACGTGTGCATTTCCATGCTGGTATTTATTTTATAAGAAATTGTGTAACTGTGTGACTGTAGGTGTTCTCGGTCCTCATATATCTAAGTGTCAATATATAGAGTTTCCTTCGTGGGTGAGAGTTTTTATGTTTGTGATCAAGCGTGTAGAAAATATGCATAAAAAATGATCATTGTACACACGTTGAATTTAAGCTACTAAATTTATGTTTGTACATAAATAAAATTATATATATGATTTATATATATATATATATACATATACAGTGTGCGACGGGTAAATTGTCGCCAGTTATAGTTTTAATTTTGCGCATGTGCATTGTTTGTTTTTGATTTTGTCAACTACACAGTATACTAGGGTTACTTGGATTGCCGTCTGTGAGAAAAACAGCACCATGACGCAATTCACTCTACTAGAAATTTGGAAACGCCATGCTGTACCGCTTGGCATTCGCGCCGAAAGCTCCAATACGAACAGATGGTGAACTCACAGAACAACCGTTGGCTTGCCGTTTCCCCAAAACATGTACCGAGAGTGATAAAAACCAAACATCCTGTAAACATCATAGTGTTTGGAGTGATCACTAGTGATGGCGACGTTATGCCTTCATTCATCTTCCCACACGGCCTCAGATTCCACACAGAGGTCTACATCAAGTGCCTGGAGGAGTAAGTTCTATCCTGGGTCTAGAGGGTGGTTGCTGGAAGACGCTATGTCTATGTCTGGCAACAAAACTCTACACCGTGTCACACAAACAGAAGAACCCAGTCATGGATGTCAGGTCATTTCTACGACCACATCACCCCTAACATCTGGCCACTCATACACATTTCTACGTGTTTCTGCACTGTTCCCGTATTGTGCTAAAAGCCTCCGATGAATTTCAGCACCGGACACACCTTCCGACCAGAGAAATCGGATCACTGCTCTTTGTTCTTCTTTGGTGCACATTGTTTGTGGAGTGGCCATGTTTACACTGTAAAGCCAGAAGGAAAAATGGCGCGATCAGGCTCAAACTTCGATCACGTGACCACAATTGTACAAACTATAAGCACGCATGTGCAGAAGGCAGTGTGACAATAATAAAGATATGTAACGGCGAAAGTGCGGATAATTTTTGACTCGTCATTGTACATACATACAAGCACATATGTATGTTATTCGAGTAAAATTTCTCACCAATACCGAAAGAATCAGTTCCTAACCCAGACAAAGCTTTCATTGGAATTTACAAAATTACATATGTATGAACGCGAACGTATATACGTTTACACACATAAGTCTATACATAAACATGTTCGTATATACGTGTGTGCATGTGTGATAATACGTGTGCCTGTGATAGTGGAACTATTTGAAGGCTTGTACATCTGGGTGTACAATCTTGTTACAAGCCAACTTTCGGCTGAAATCTCTGCGCATATTCATACACGGATACGCAAGCACACATTGGTATACATACACATTGACATACATACACACATAGTTACGCATATATACATATGTTCAAAGTTGTACACGTACATACATAACTCAGTAAGAGCGTACTTAAGCAAGAGATATCTCTTCTGAATGTCGAAATATACAGACATACTTCAATTAGCTACTCATTTATGGTATGACTACGCATATCAACATATCGCATCGTGGTATACAAGCACGCATACAATGTATATGTGTGTGTGTGTAGGCATGTATATGTAATTGTATATGTGTGTCTGTGTAGGCATGTATATGTAATTGTATATTAATAACTAAATGAATTTGCACATATGTATATATATATATATATATATATAGATATGTAATCGATTAAGTAAACAGTAGATGAAATTGGTATAACTCTAAAATATTACAAACAAATAGAGAGAGACACACACACACACACACACACACACGATCTTCCATGTACAAAATTACCCAAATTGTATATATACCCAAATTGTATATATTTTATATGTACACACACACACACACACACACACACACACACACACACACACACACACACACATATATATATATATATATACATACAGACATGCACACACACACACACACACATACAGATATATGTGTGTGTGTGTGTGTGTGTGTGTGTGTGTGTGTGTGTGTGTGTGTGTCTGTATGTGAATGTGTTCGCGTGTGTGTTTTCTAAATATGCCGGAGATGTTGAAGCAGAATGTTAAGTGTTAAGTTCAATCTACGTCAACAGCACCATTGACATTTTTTCCCACTCAGAATCTGCTGTCATTCTGCCTGATTCTCTGTCATTTAAAGACATGAAGGCAAAAAGAAAAGCGTATGACTTTTTCTTGTCATATTTGTATAAGGTTATCTCCTTCTCACATTCTCTAGCTGTCGCACTCCTGTCTCAGTATAGATACAGTATATATATATATATATATATATATATATATATATATATATATATAT
>NC_068983.1:45320016-45320595 GCF_001194135.2 Octopus bimaculoides
CACAAAAGCACGCACACTTATAATTGTGTGTGTATGTGTTTATGGATCTGCGATTAGCGGCGAAAGTCTCTGAAACGGTGCATCCTCGAGAAAAACGGATTTGATACACACACAGTCATGTGTGTGTGTGTGTGTGTGCATGTATGTGTTTGTTTATGTATGTTTGTTACTAACAACAGTTTGACGACCAGTGTTGTGTTTACGTCCTCGTAATTTAGTGATTCAGGAAAAGTCTGATGACTGAAACAAATAAAAGACGAAAGGATAATATGCGTTCGTGTGTATTTGTGTGTGTATATATATATATACACACACACACACACATACATATACATATATATATATATATATATGTTGTTGTACTTGGGGATGGTCATATTGCCAGTTTAGCCAATAAAAACACACGCACTGTATATTTGGTGTTAATTTTTTTTTTTTCAGCTTTATATTACATTAATCTTAATCTTAATCTTATTTCGGCCAGAGTTCTTTCGTCACACTTCTGTGACCTCATCAGTGGTCCTTTGTTTCCTTCTTTCTTATGTGTGTCTCACCTTGCTAACTATCTTGCAAAACAAA
>NC_068983.1:45321420-45335976 GCF_001194135.2 Octopus bimaculoides
TATATATATATATATATATATATATATATGCATGTATGTGGCAGGCATGCGGCCAAAACGAGATAAACATGCGTGAGCGGAGACCGTGCCTGTTGGGAGAGCGAGCGCAAACTCAGCGCCGACTAGCGGTTGCCTGTATGAATCTAGCTCGTATTTCGGATTTCCGCTCGTACTTCAAGACAAAAACTCGCACGAGTTTCGGCTCGCACAATGGTGCATTTGTACTGCGAGGTTCTACTTTTTATACAGCGTTGCGCTGTGTTCTTGAACAAAACACTTCATTTCACGTTGCTCTGTGATCATTTCGTCATCTGGCATGTGGCACACGGTGCACCTGTACAGGTAATGTCGGTTTAATGGAGGGAGTGAGCTTATGCGTACACAAGCATTTAATCACTATAAACAAATGATCTGTGTGGATGTTCGGACGGAAGAGTTCAGTATATACGTATGTGTGTGGGCATGTATAAGCCCACAAATATGCAATGCTTTAGCTTGTTATTACGTAAATGAAATGAAACAGAATATTATTAATACATACTATTCCAATACATATGCATCTGTATTAAGTTAAGTATGTACTATAGTTACTTTTTACCGTAATCTTCAGAATAATTGCGCAGTTAATATTTGTAACAGTTTGGAGTACTATTTACTTTGCTGGAAAAGCTAACGTAACGTACAATTTTAATAATTTGTTTATTACTCTGAGAATGTGCAAGCGGAACGTTGCATGAGACAAAGAATAACTGTGGTTGACTTCCACAAGTAAAGATGAGAAACAGAAAGAACGACTGGAAAGAAGAACAGAGTCAAGGAAGACACCAACAGAAAAATATGAAAAGAGAACGGTGCAAAGGCTAGAACCAGAACCAGAACCTTCCGCAAGCAAAGATGAGAAATAGAAAGAGAGACCGGAAAGAAGAACAGATGCAGGAAAAATTGTTGTTGGCACTCCGTCGCTTACGACGCCGAGGGTTCCAGTTGATCCGATCAACGGAACAGCCTGCTCGTGAAATTAACGTGCAAATGGCTAAGCATTCCACAGACACGTATACCCTTAACGTAGTTCTCGGGGATATTCAGCGTGACAAGGCTGACCCTATGAAATACAAGTGCAACAGAAACAGGAAGAAAGAGTGAGAGAAAGTTGTGGTGAAAGAGTACAGCAGGGTTCGCCACCATCACCTGCCGGAGCCTCGTGGAGCTTCAGGTGTCTTCGCTCAATAAACACTCACAACGCCCGGTCTGGGAATCGAAACCGCGATCCTATGACCGTGAGTCCTCTTCCCTAACTACTGGGCCATTGCGCCTCCTCAGGAAAAATACTAACAGGGAAATATATAAAAAGAATGGTCGTATATAAAAGAAATATAGAGATAGAGAAACAGGTAACAAAAATAAAAGGTGTTGTAAGAGTCAGAATGTCGGATGAAAACACCATAGCGGATTTGTTGGATGATAGTAAAGCGACGAAGTTGAAGGAAAGATTTGGTGAAAAAATCGAATGTACGGCAATTAAAGTGCAATATGATGAGATGCCAAATGTGATAGACTTTGCTGAAATAGATTATTTCTGGGACGATTAAAACAAGGTAAAAAAAAAATAATTGTAATAATTACGATAAATATTGAACAGTTAGAACAGTAAAATGGAACTTTCCACTGTTGCGGGTGGGAAGCCATTTCCTCACCATTAATTATTAATTCATAAATCATTCATTTTCATTTTATGTTCCCCATGTACGTCTTTTGTATTGTCCCATTGTATTGTCCTACTTTGTGTTGAGTGGCTTTATGCCAATAATAAAGAAATAGAATAACTGTAGATGACTTGACAATGTGGTGTTCTCGAACTCTTATAAGGATCTTTTGAATCTAAGTTTGCAGTTATCAATTATTTTATAATATAAGTGACGTTGAAATAGCGGAATTACGATATCACCAGATAAAATCTTTTGCTGTGTTTCAAGGCCATGTCAAGTAATGTTGTTCTCATAGTAAATGTGTAGATGAAATACATGAAATTTTCATTATCAGTCTTTTAGAAGTTGTTAGAGGAAGAATAAATAAATAAATAAAGATAGATAGATAGATAGATATTGGAGATATAAGTTTTATAATAATGAAAAATCGGTCGTACATTGTTCATTTACATTTTACTAAAGATCTAGAAAACCGTATAGTAACCAAAAGAAGCTGGCAACAAATAGGAAAAAACATCATCAGATATCCATGAAAACTAAATTGAGACAAAACAAAAATCGCTATATATTTATGCTCTAAACAGTCTTCTGTATCATTTTGTGTATTTATGTATATAAATGTATTGGCCCAAGGCCTATATTAAAATTGGAGCCAGTCTAATGCATTTACCTCAGTGCTTGACTTGTTCTTAATTCATAGACTCCGAAAAAAGGAAATGAAAAGTTGACCTCGGCATATTTTTAACTCAAAATCGAAAGATACGCAGTTAAGCAATGAAATAATATTTCCTTGAAGGTATTTGGGTTTACGGCCATGTTGGATAAATGTGCATTAATTAAAACAATCTACAGTAAAGAAACTATCAGAAAATGGGAACGCATACAGAGTATAAATTATCTCATCAGGCAGAGTGACTTGTGGTTAGATATTATTTTTTTAATAAATTACATCTGTAAATACTTATCTACCTGTATCTTGTTTGTAATACATAACTGCCTAGATATCTATTTTCTTCATCTTGCATGTCAAACTGGCTTGGGAGGGCAGGAAAAAAAAAATCTAAAATTCGAGATTTCATCACAGTAATCTCAACAGCACCTCCTTATTCAGCTTCACTATCACTCTTACAACTACAAATAGTTTTAAAATATGTAATACATGTACAAACACGAGCGAATTTGCTAAGGAAATTTTATGTCTAAATTTCTAAATTCCAGTAAACAACTTCGTATGCAGAAATTGTAATATAATATCAATTAATAGTTACTTTTATTGGCACAATGTTAAAAAATGTATAGGGGCGGCAGGGATTAGAGACTGGGGTGGAAGTACAGACGGTTAATTTAAACTTCAGTACTTAACTAGTACTTAGAACAGGAAATAGGAAAAACATTTAACTATGTACCATAATTAGTCTTTCGGCCGACTAACTGTTTTATAATTTGATCTTCTCGATTAGACCAGACCCGACACAGTGAAAAACAGCCTATTTCATAGATTTCGGAGGTGTTAAGGGAAAAGCCGGTTTCTTTGGTATTTCTTCCTTCTGATAACACGGTTTCTAATTTTGGCACAAGGCCAGCAAGTTCGGGGAGGAGGTACGTGATCAGATCGACCCCAGTACTCAGATGGTACTTATATTGATTTCAAATTTTGGCTCAAGGCCAATAATTTAGTAGGAGGGAATAAGTCAATTACACCGACCTCCAGTGCTCAGCTGATAATTTATTTTATCGACCCTAAAAGGATGAAAGGCATAGTCGATCTCGGTGGAATTTGAACTCAGAACGTAAAAGTGGACGAAATGTCGCTATTGTCCCAGCGTCCAAACGATTCTGCCAGCCCGCCGCATAAAGTATGATATACTCAACATTATAATCCCCGATAAACATGTGATACAGTCATATCAGCGCAGAGAAGGTTCGGCAACTAAACCAGTGTTCTTCACTAGCTTTGCTCAGTGAGTCGGGTTTGTAAATATTTAAAAGTTTTAAACTATAAAACCCGTCAAAGACGGATGAACGCCTTGAGAGACAATGGCACCCATCTCAAAGCAGAAATAGCCCCCGATAGCATTAACGGGGCCAGTGTAGTAAACGATAGAGGCCTAGGTTCACAAGCAAAAAGCCTTTTTCATCTTTCTGGAGTCTTTCCAGACCATGTCGAGGATGAAATGCTATTTTAAAAAATTCAAGTGTTCTACCTACAGACCTGCTGTGGGAAGAATCTCTCTTGACATGACATTGAAATATAGCAAAGGGTGATCTAGTCATTCTGTTATTTCAGTGATCTAGTTATTCTGTTATTTTCCCAACTACCATATAAAATAATTCATAGTTTCCATCATCGACTTAAATATATACTATTTGAGAGCGAATGCTGGAGTCGAATAAATCGAATACAACAGTTTAATTGATTAATTTATTTTATCGATACGAAGTAAATCTTGCTACCGAAGAATGCAATCAGAGCGAAAATAGACTGAAAAAAAAAATTCATTTCTACTCTAGGTACAAGGCCCGAAAGTTTTGGGGAGGGCTAGGCCAGTTGATTAGATCGACCCCAGCATGCACACGTAGCTGGTACTTAATTTATCGACCCCGAAAGGATGAAAGGCAAAGCCGACTAAAAGAGAGATAACTGGAAATTTAAGGGGAATTAGTCGATTAAATCGTCTCCAGTACTTTATATTTTATATATTTTACCTGTGTCAGTCATTATATTGCGGCCATGCTACAGCATCACCTTGAATTTTTAGTCAAATGAATCCATTCCAATACTTATTTTTCAAGCTTGGTCTTTATTCTATAGGTTTCTTTTGCCGAACCGCTAAGTTACGGGGACATAAACATACCAACACCGGTTATCAAGTAGTGATGTGGGCGGGGGGAACACACACACACACACACAGATATATATATGTATATATATGTATATATATGTGTGTGTGTGTGTGTGTGTGTGTGTGTAAAACGGGCTTCTTTCATTTTCTGTCTACCAAATCCATTCAGAAGGCTTTGGTCGGCCCGAAGCTATAGTAGAAGACACTTGCCCAGGAACTGAACCTAGAACCACGTGCTTGGGAAACAGGCTTGTTACCACACAGCCTCTGCTGAGCCTATTATTATTTATATTGTCACTTTCCGATCCCCATTTTTCGACCTCGATGGGAAATTAACTCAACACTTAAAAAGACGGACAAAATACTGCAATACATATTTTCTTTTAACTCATTAAAAATTCTGCCAAACCATCTAACCTCATCGAATAATTAATAATAGAACAACAAATTAATAAACTTGATGAATTACCTCATTTATACCCCGGCAATTTCTGGATTACCTGAATAGACTACAGATCAAGAAATGTTGCCAATATGATCGATCGACTATACCTATCCCTCCATATCTGAGGCCTGATGTCTTTGATAAAATGTGTATAATATTAGTTACAAATTTTGGCACAAAGCCAGCAGCTCTGCGGGAGAGGCTAAGTCGATTAAATTGAAACCAGTGCTCGACGTGCTAACGATACGATTCTGCCAGCTCAACGCCTATAAGGTGTATAATATTGGTTTCAAGCTTTCGCACAAGACCAGCAATTTGGGGGAGGGGTTTAATCGGTTACATCAGCCCCAGTGCTCACCTGATACTTTCTTTATCGATCCTGAAGGGATAAAAAGGCAAAAATTGACTCCCGTGAGATTTGAACTCGGAGCGTAAAGACGAACGAAAAGTCGCTAAGCATTTTGCCCAGCGCGCTAGCGACTCTGTCAGTTCACCGCAAATAATATGTATAATATTATTTGCTAATTTCAGACTTTGGATCGTTCATTGAAACGAGTGGAAATATTTCTTTCAAATCCGTGGGGATTATCTTGTCAACTGATGGCAATATCTAATTTTATTCTGTTATCAAAAAATGAGAATGAAATAGAATAAATTTTACCCAAGAATATATATATATTTCTGTCATAGGCATATAGCTGATCTGAAGAACTGAGGGCCATTCAATCGAACCCTGAGAGATGAAAAGTTTATCTTGGCTAATTTGAATTCTGCATATAACTCGTATTGCTGTAATGTATTTTATTAAATCGAATTAATCGTCCGGTCATCTCACTCATTCGATTGCAATAACAGATGGTAATATTACGCTCCCATCCTGGAGCGCTGGCAAAGTGGTTTAACAGCATTTCGCCATTTTTACGTTCCAGGCTCAAATTCCGTGTCAGTCGACTTTATCTTGCATCTTTTCGTGGTCCATAAAATAAGTTGATTACTGAAGTCGATGCAATTTGAATAAAACCTTCCTTTAAAATTGCTGACGTTGTGCCACAATTAGAATATTACTCTCTCAATTACAGCTTTCATATTCAATTAAGGGCCCTTGATCGCGTGATCAGTCCCGACCTACGGCGGAATTTAAATTCAGATTAGAATCTGGCCATATGGCGAAAGTCATCTGGTCCGACTCTCTAACAATTCTGCTACTACACGACTCTGCAATGGTACTTTATTTATCGACCCTGAATAGTGTAAAGACTAAGTTGACCTCAGCAGCATTTGAACTAAGAGAGTAGGATCGAATATAGCAAACACTCTTTTCTGAAAAGGAGAAGAATACCAGGGCTTAAAAATTTATCTATTCATACAGGAAACTAATAAAACCACACACTTAATGAAAAATTAATATTACTACAAAGTAGTTTCAAATATCAAAGTGTTTGTTTCTATCAAACGCACAATCTATATAACGCAATAAGCAAGTAAACAATTGTATTGATTGATATATTGATGGTCGTCACTTTAGCAGAATATTATTTGAAAGGACTGAAAACAAGCTGATATTCTATGGTATACTACTGTGATTATTTGTCTTACCTGATTGAATAAGCAGCAAATTCTACTTCGGTAATGTCTACAGCTAGAACGTGAAGAGACGTAACTGACTGAACTGCAAATTTTCTTTCTCTTTTTTCTCTTACTACATCTGCCTTAGCGAAGGCGGAAGCATTGATTTTAGTCACGTTTGTTTGTCCGTGGACAAGATATCTCAAGAACCGCTGGATGGATTCAGATGAAACTTTCAGGGGTGTTTGGCCTCGTGACTGGCACGAACTGATTAGATTGTGGGATCGATCCGGTACTGGACAAGAATTCTGGATTATTTGTTATATTTACTTTACATGATTACCATCTTACGTTAACTCTCAAGTCTTTCTCAATTATCTCTCTTTAGGCTGTAACTCTTTTGAATGGTGAATTTGTTAACCTTGGCTTGTATTAGATAAGAATAAACTATTTATTACTGTTACTAAATTTTCTACAGCCACCTTCACATTCCATGACTAGCATTGTGATCGATCAGGTACCGGACAAGGATTCTGGATTATTTTTCCGTTTTTTTTTTTTTACTTAACTTTTGAGAGAGGTAGGGTTCATTTTTAGTATTCCCATTTGTGAGGGCAGTCGAGTTTATTTCAGATATTGTCATTTAAAAAATAATCTCTGGCTAATCATTGAGAAGACGTTGGTGTTGCCTTGGCGGAGGTTTGCACTCTCTGAGTGCTCTTGTCTTTTTTTCTTTTATCCTGCGCTGTACTGTTCCTGCCTCTTATCATACTTTGAGAACATTAGAAATCACGATTGCGACTTGAAAATACTGATTTCTAATCATGACACAAGACAAAATATTTTAGAAGATGGGATAAATTCGATTCAAATGATAATTATTTGGTGTTTATACGCCAGGTGAGCTGTTCAATTGAGACGTAAATGCCGCAGATACGTGGTCACCGTCGAATCCCACTGCATAGTAAGTTGGGAAAATGTCTTCTACCAATGCCCCTGTTGACTACTACTGGCATACCGTCGGTTACGACGCCGAGGGTTCGAATTGATCCGATTAATGGAACAGCCTTGTAGTGAAATTAACGTGTAAATTGCTGAGTACTCAACACACACGCGTACTCTGAACGTAGTTGTCAGGGAGATTCAGCGTGACGCAGAATGGGACAAGGCTGGCGCTTTAAAATACAGGTACCAGTAATTTTTGCCAGCTCAGCAGACTAGAGCAATGTGAAATAAAATGGCTTGCTCAAAGGCACGAAGTGCCGTTAGGAATCGAACTTACAACCTTACGACCGTGTGCCGGATATCCGTAACCACTAAGCCATGCGTCTTCACTATTGACTAATGCCTTCTGAGTGAAATATGGTAGTCGGAATATGATTACGAATGATTAAACAGTTCGTTTCACAACCATAAGGTTCCGCGTTCAATCGCACTGCACTTTATGTTGGGCAAATATTTGGTATCGCTTCGCGTCGACCCATGTTTTTTGAGTGAAACTGCATGCACTGAAACTGTATGGCAGCCCATCAAATAGATTATACCTACAAATCAAAAAGCACAGAGTTGTCATTCGTTGTCACACGCTGATTCTGCCGGAGAGTTACGATTGAAGTACACGTGTCTGCAGACTGGTGTGCCATTTACATTTTAATTTAGAAACAGGTTATTCAGTTGATCAAAAATCTGAATCATCATCGTCGAACGACTGACAGCCACTAACGCATACATACATGCATACACACACATACACATATCACTTGCTGCAGAGAGCTTGTCTCCCTCGTCTGTCAGTAGATAAGCGCTTCCCCGTGGCTAAGAGTTGTTTTGGCTCTTATTTCTAGCAATGCTGGTGCTGACTTGCAACCTCCATCACTTTAGTGACGATTGTACTTGTATCTGTCTATCTGTCTGTCTGTCTGTCTGTCTATCTATCTATATAAAGATTATTTGCCAACATAATGTGGCAGTCTTAGATGGGACGAATGTCACTGTTGTTTAGCCCCAGGAATCATCGTCTCCAGCTGGCTATACGACACACAATCTGTGTCCTTATATTTTCGAACAGGAGAGTTTAGCACCCCAACCCTGCACAAAACTATATCTGTGGACCGTAGTTTATACACACATATACAGACACACACACACTTATATGCGTATATATTTTAGCAGATACAGCAACTACATAAAAGTATAGGTTCGTCGTTACTGATTTCCCAACAGCGGGAAAATGTTGACCAAAGTCAAATTCGAACTCATTTATGAACTTATGAAAAGACCAGCGCTACGATTCTCTGAGGAATTGAGACACCTCATAATTTATTTATGCGTATGTACGCAACGGGGGGTGGGGGGTGGACGATGTATTCGAAAAAAAAAATTCTCCTTGTCATCGATTCTGTTCAGCTTGCATTAGCAATCTATTGTTACCCTCACCATTATACATGCAGTAAATCAGAGATTAGGTTGTTAGAAACCTTTAACCATCAACACTATTGTTCTCAGACTGCTATATGTAATGTAGGTGGTGTTCATTTTATGTTTCAATTTTCCATGTTGGGAAATCAGAATAGATTATCTATATGCTGTTAGTCCAGATTAGAATTATTCGCATTACTATTTTATTTATCGTAGCTCAGTCGATAATTCATCTTATGCATGAGTGAACTGCGGATTAAAAAGGAAAGCACAAAAAAAAGGAAAACAAAAATATATAGCAAAATGTGTTTGACTGATATGGATAGAGGCAAATGTAAGATATTGTTCTTGCTATAGTTGTGGATGGTTTTCTTTCAGTTACTTTTCGTTGTTGTTGTAGTTGCTGTCATCGCCGTGGTCGATGTCGCCATTGTTCTTTGTTGGTGAGGTGGTCGTTGTTGTTCTTTCAAATAACAAGGAAATGACAAAGGAGAATGCAAGAAGAGACAATGTTAAATATCTGTAATGTCATCGGAAAAAAAGCTAATCTCGTTAATTTTTATTTAATGATATTGAACAAAAATAAAATCCTGTGCATGACTTTACATGTTATATAACTTTAAAAACCGCCTTGGTTAATTGTCCAACATCAGTAGTAAGAGAAGCTTCCCTAGCCTACTCGTAGCTAAATTAATACTGATTTAGCATAATTTGTTGGATAAAAGCTTGCACTACCCGGAGTAACCCCAACACTAAGACACAGGACCACATAAATATCATCATTTTTGTCATAGCGTCGAACCGATTATTCAGATTGCTTAGACCTAAGTCATCCTTAATCTAACTGACTTTATTAGCAAATGAAAGGAGTTCTACCCCAAAAAATGCTATCTTTTTTTTTTCAGGCATTACGTATCCAAAACTACATCGCTTGATACTTACCCGTTTGCAGCTACGAAGGACGAATTTTAGTACAATTTAGCTACTAATTATAGCGGGTCGATCGACTATACATGGTTTCCATCGTTATAAACTGTTGTCGTATTAAAAAATAGGAAACTGCTACCTAAATTGAGATTCGAACTCGTGACTACTGTCTTACAAAGCAAACACTCTATCCTGTTTAGCTACTGAGACACTTCATACCTCTCGCCTTTATGGTCCGTGTTAATTTTGACCTGTCGTTTAGTACCAACTCAGCACTGATCAAAAGCATTCCAGTAGGGACCGTCCAGTCTTTGGAGCTGATGGTGGATATCTAGAATTACAATACTTAATTTGTGTCATTCTATATTACGACGACAGACAACGATTTAAGGAAGATTTGATTGCTATTTCTAGTAGGTCCAGCGAATACTAAATGGCTCCTTCGTTGACGCAGATTCGTTCACTGAATATATAGCTACGTATGTTGTCAGAACAGACGATAAATGAAACACCTGCACTATTTAAAAATACGAATGATTTTATCAGAAGGGGGAGAAAGAATACTTTAATAGTATGTTAAACGTGCCTTTGGAAACTTTTTGGATTTTAAAGGTGAATGGATAAATGAGAAGTCGTGAGAAGGTGCAAGTGTGGATTGCAGGCTTGTGGAGGTTATTGATATATTACTTAAACTGAAAACAACGTTGCAGCTGGTATTCAGTGTAAGCATATATAAATCAGTGTCTCAGTGAAGAAATATAGTTACGAGGGAGAAATCTCAGATGCAATGCTAGAGCTGACTAACTGAGTAAAGTATTTAGGTTAAGATCTTCGGTGAGATGAAATGCAGCAGGCTTGAGGCGAAGAACGATAAAAACACTGCACTGCGGAAAGTCGTATACAGTTTACGTATAACTAGTGGAGCAGAAACCGTTGGGGGTTATCGACGAAAGTAGAAAAGAGACAAAAAAACAGGTGGAACGAGAGGAAAAATATGCTTCGGAACAATCTCTGGCTGAAATCCTCCCGAGTCATCATTGAAAGCTAGCAAATAACATATAGAGATTATTCTTGTTTTTTTCTTGTTGTTGCCAATGATGATGATGATGATGACACTGTGATTTAGCTTGGATGAATTCAGACCGAATAAATTTATCATCAAAATCATTTGAATCGTGACGTTACTGTCTTTGTATGACCGTCTCACATAATATTGATTAATATTCTTTTTCTTTTTCAGGACTGCAAGATTTGATTCCAGGCACATTTAGTTGTTGTTTCTAACGACCAGGGATATGCGTAGAGACCCCAACCTCCTTGCTTCTTCTGCATGCAATTGTAAACCCTATTATCGTACCGTAGTCCTTGCAACTCGATGAATATGGCTGTTGAGAATTAAATATCTTGTTCATGGGAATATTCCAGTATTGATCGTATTCATGAGCCCCTGTCTATCTTAGAGGTTTGGGTTACTCCGAGTACAAGAGAATCGAAGCCTTTTATACAACAACTTATATTAAACCAGTATTCATTTATATATTCTGTCATTCTTTTACTGAATTCACTCATTGGACCGAGGCCGTGCTGAAGCACGGCCTACAAGGGTTTAGTCGATAAAATCGGCCCCATTACTTACTTTTAAATGTAGTTGCTATTTTCCCGTATTTAAGTGCTAAGTACTAACGTATCAGCTAATGATCCAGTATACTGTTGAGTGCCATCAGTGCATGATTGTCTCACCCAGTTGCGACCCTTTCGCTTCAATTATCTTAACATATAACTAACTTCTTTGAAGCGCTAAGCAAAACCCTCTCTCTTTACAACAATAACAATATATGGCATTTTATAAGTTATAAATAATCAGTTTATTATTGTCACATGAGGATCAGCAACTGTCTGAATTGAATGAATTGTTACACTGGTAAAGCCCCTAAAATTCGAAAGATCGCACTCTGCTGTTGATGTGTTACTTCGATTATCATTATACACCATCGGTCTATATACAATTATAAACTAATAAAAATGATAACAGCACTGTTTCTACTTCGCAGATTTACAACTATCGCGGGGTGTTTTGGAACGTAACCCCCGCGATAGTCGATGAATTACTGCATACACAGCAACAACAACAACGACAACAACGGCGATGTTATGCTTTTTTTTTTTCGAAGGTTTGTTTTACGATTGCCTGTACAAAATAAATTAAATGTATTGGTCTTATTCATTTGTGGAGAGATAAGGAAATATATATATATGAACAGTCAGAAAAAGGCGGAAAAAATTTATAAGAAGTTTATATGTAAATTAATATAAGCCCGTTAAATGAAAACAAATAATTGTCTTGCAGTTGTTATTTCTGAAGAAAGATTTATGTCACGGTCATAAATTATCAATTTATACATTTAGCTTAGTATACATACAATTACATTTACGTCCAAAACTTTTCACTGACGTGACTAATGCAATTAGGCAAGGAATGAATGGTTGGCATGTTAACAATTCACCTGGGTTTATTTAATGTCTTATGCTCAGGTAAAATAATCAGTCGATCTGTTAATGATTACATAGGTACACACGCACACACGTATGTGTGTATATTATGTATGTATGTATGTATGTATGTATTATATGAATGTGAATGTGTTATAAAATTTATGTGTTCTAAAAATCTGACGAAGCAGAATAAGTCAAATGTACTGACAAGAAACCTAAGTCTTAGGCTATGCTGAAGGAAGGTAGACTTCACAGCTAATTTGCTTCATAGCTTGATAATTAGATAGCTAGTAAGGAAGATAAATAGATGTATACTTTTCTACTCTAGGCACAAAGCCCGAAATTTTGGGGGAGGGGGTAAGTCGATTAGATCGACCTCAGTACGTAACTGGTACTTAATTTTTCAACCCTGAAAGGATAAAAGGCAAAGGCAAAGTCGACCTCCGCAGAATTTGAACTCAGAACGTAAAGACAGATGAAATACCGCTAAGCATTTCACCCGGTGTGCTAACGATTCTTCCAGCTCGCCGCCTTGATAAATAGATATATAGACATTTACATATATAGATAGACATGTTGGTAAGTAGATAGGCAGATGGGCCGGTAGGTTGGTAGGTAAGGTGGTTAGGTACGTAAAGAAGCCAATGAATTTATGAAAGTAATAGGAGTGGTTCAAACCACTAATGTAATTTCAGTATCGTTAAATTCCACCGTCTTCAGGTTTACATGATGTGAAATATTGGTTTCGAAATTTGGCACAAGGCCAGCAGTTTCGGAGGAGGGTGTAAGTCGATTATATTCACAGTAGTGCTCAACTGGAACTCATTTGATCGACAAAAGGCAAAGTCGACCTAGGCCGAATTTCACCTCTGAACGTAAAGACGGACGAAATGCTGTTAAGCGTTTGACCCAGTATGCGAACGGTTCTGACAGCTCACCACGTTATATGATGATAACTATTAATAAAAATTATGATATCTGTCTTGCAGGGGTAAATGATTTTCATTTTAACGGTGTACGTGTTTCCTTACTTCTGACTACATTATAGTATTTCCAGCTTCAGGATTTCAACGTTCCATAACTCTGCTTATTTGTGGCCTTCCTTGTATTCTTTGTGTCATACTTGTGTGTGTGTGTGTGTGTGTGTGTGTGTTTCTTAATCTATTGGCTTCAGTTAGAAAATTAAATTGACTATTACTGCGAACGATTTCTGTGTTTGGTGTTTATCAGTTTCAGTATTAAAATAGTTGCCATACATATTCATTCTTAATACTTCCAGTAGATTCGAATATAAGTATATAACAGTAGTGGATATATTTCGTCATAGGAGACCGGCTTCTTTGAGACAATTGTGCGTTCATAACACTCGATTCAATAGAATAAGATATTACAGAAGGTGAAGTTTCGACATTGTTGTGTCTCCTCAGTCAGAGCTACCTAAGACTACTGATTCTAACAAATGCTTGTGTCTCTTATTTATAAATTCATCAAACAAGTCATTTGCTGATTCGTACTCATATCTAACAAACAATAATGTATTGTCATGTGCACGGTGAAAACGATAACATACATATTCATTCATATATTTTGGCAGGTTTGAACTTCTCTAATGCATAGTGAACGAACATTGAAGTATATCACAACAATTTCCTTTCCCTTTTCCGTGCTTTTTTTCTTGTGCATACGAACAGAATAACAAGTTAAATATACACCGGCTTAAATTTCCTCAGCAGTTTAACTACAATTATAGACACAATCATAGTTCTGTGGTGAAGAAGTTTACTTTGCGACCAAGTGCTTTCAGGTGCAATTTCGTTGTGTGGAATCTTAGACAACTGTCTTCTATCATATCCTCGACCAATGGCTTGTGAGTGAATTTTGTTGACAGAAACTCAAAGAGACCCGTCGAATCACATTCGCTAGCTTTCTTACAAAGGGGTCTAATGCTCTTAGCTTAGATTTTTTGGGGGGGCAACCAGATCGAACCGTCTCAAGTGTAACTGTCCGAAACAGTCGTGACTTCTGGTACTTGACTGAGGAAAGAAGGCCACGAATTACCCGTCTTTTTTTTGCCTGTCCTAATTGTTGTTTCTCTTGTCTGCCTTTGTATCGTCTATCTGTCCAAATGTTTTATTGCACTCTATTGCGTTTTTGTTCC
>NC_068983.1:45335986-45338407 GCF_001194135.2 Octopus bimaculoides
CTGTCCAAATGTTTTATTGCACTCTATTGCGTTTTTGTTCCATATATCTATCTATCTATCTATCTATCTATCTATCTATCTATGCGAATCTTTGTGTCTGTGTTTGTTCGCCACCACCGTTTGATAGCCGGTGTTGATGTGTTCATGTCCCTGTAGCCTAGCAGTTCGGCAAAAGAGATCGGGCGAGGGACTAGTCGATTACATCGACTCCAGTGTTCGACTAGTACTTACTTTAACGATTCCAAAAGCAAAGTCGAACTCGGCGGAAATTGGGCACAAAACACAAAGACAGTCAACATACTACTAAGCCTTTTGTTCTGCGCATTAACGAGTCTGATATCTCACCGTTAATGCTTTGAAAGGATTTCTAATTTTTGTTAGTGAGCAAGGTGACAGCTACGGACAGTGTTATAGTGTGGTGAATCAGAAATAGGAGTAAGGCAAGTATTTTGAGTTGGGCAACTGTAAATTTTTTCTTGTTCCCACTTTATACTTGATTCTTTAAAATTTTTCTATCCGCAAGACTTTTGTACATGGAGCAGCTACATCTACGTCCTTGCCCACGATTGGCTATGTCTATGTGCCGCAAATTGATGCGGTAATGAAAGCATGTTACCTTTAGTTTCCAAATGTACTTTGAAAGAGATGTGGCAGCACTTCTGCTGCTCCTGCAGAAGCTATAACTTTAGAAGTTCAAATATGATACAACCTGGTGTGCATACTAATTTCAACAGTTGTATATAATAAACCAGTCTCTTTTAAATATGTATTTGTGTGCGAACGAATATGTAATATGCACATACACACAATTATATGCTTTTCAAATTTATATATCCATACACACACACGTACACAAATGTGGATAAAGTCATAAAAAATATTATAGACAAATACATGTCCTATGAAGATGACGAATATTATTTTCGAGATTCTTTCGTAAGCACGGACTGGCATTGGAAGCGGAGACGGCCGTAATACAATTTTATCTATGTGTGTATGTGTGTGTGTGGCCTTACACGCAAAACATCTCGAAAATTGAATCACCCCAGAGGGTACTCACTAAACGAATTAGGGGCATGACTGATCTCGATTGCTGGGACCGCTTTAAAGCCTTGAAACTCTACTCTCTCCAGCGCCGCCACGAGCGGAAAATCATTTGTATGATGTAGAGAATATACCGCCAACATTATCCAAACGACCTGAACATTAGCTTCAAGGTTCATCCAAGGCTGGGACCACGGGCCATACGTCCTCTGCCCATTTCAGGATCACAACATATAGGTACACTGCAACACAATTTCTTTTCCTCAACAGGCCCTGCCCTGTTTAACTGATCGAAGAGGAAAAGGACCCTATTACAGTTAAACGGAGTCTGGGCAATTTTCTTCAAGGAATGCCAGATAAGCCACACATTCCTGGATACAACTCACTCACCAAGAACTCACTACTCGAATGGAGCATAAGCAAAACTTGACTTAAAAAGGATTTAGATAATCCTATCAGGTGGTGTTACTAAGGTAGACATGGCCTGGACCAATCTTTGGTCGAAACATATCTAAGTTTTATCTGAGTTATATATATATATATATATATATATATATATATATATATATATATATATATATATATATATATATATATGTATGACCTATGGATGTACATATTGTAGGAATGCATGTATAGATCACGTTGATTGTACTTTCAGCATACAGTCACTCCATCACTAAATATATTGTTATTCTTTAACATACTTCCAAATTTTATTTTCATAAACACACACACAGGCAAACACAAAGATACACACACACGCACACACACACACACACACAAATACACACACACACACGTTCACACACATACGCTCACACATACGCATGAGCAGAAACAAACATACACACTTTCAAACTCACATACTCGAAGTTTTGTTGTGTTGTTGCATACATATACTAGTGTGTACTTGTATGCGAGTGTGTAAGCTAGAGTGTGTGTGTGTGTGTGTGTGTGTGTGTGTGTGTGTGTATGTATGTGAGGGGGCGGGGTTATATTTAGAATACTCTGCATGGTATTGTGGAAATCTCAGTCGAATGTTATAAATTCACCAAACATCTTCGAGATTAGCAGGAAATAAAAACAAACACACATATAAGTAAATAAATAAATACCTAAATAAAAAAAATAATAAATGAATAAACGGAGTACTTTTTGTGGTATGCTTGCTTTAGTTGCTTACAAATATTTCTTAAGAAGATAAATACTTATTTTAAAGGACACTGATAGAATGGCTGGGAATATACGTATGATGGTAGAGAAATAGATAATGGATAGATGGATAGATAGATAGAGAGAGAGAGAGAGAGAGAGAGAGAGAGAGAGAGAGAGAGAGAGAGAGAGAGAGAGAGAGAGAGAGAGAGAGAGAGAGAG
>NC_068983.1:45341483-45345306 GCF_001194135.2 Octopus bimaculoides
TATATATATATATAAATAAATGCGTATATACACATATATGAATTCGTGTGTGTTTGCGTGTGTGCATTCCTGCGTCTGTCATCTGTCGTGAGAAAAGTCGTAGATGTTTCACACGTGAGTGACTGTATAAAGGGGAATATCTCCGAAATTTGATCGAATCCTGTATTCGACTGGTATTTATTTTGTCGAACAAAGGCCTGGCTGTCTACCTATTCTGCTGACCCATTGCTTTCTAAAGTAACAAATTATGAAAATGTGTCTGAGTATATCGAAACCTGTACTTGACTGGTATTATTTTAAGCATCTCGAAACAGTGCAAGACAAAGACGTTCTTGTCGGAATTTGAACCCAACTGTAAAAACATTTTGTTCGGCGCATTTATGATACTACCATTGACTTCTCTAATATTAAAAGACTAACTGACCCATTAACCGGCAAACATGGGACTGAAAGTGCCCCGGATTTCTCCGCTTGTCAGTCTAAATCAGAGCTTTTCAACCATTTTTTATATCTTTGGACCCCTTTTATTATTATTTTACTCTGGTATCCCCCATCCCATAGCTTCTCGATGTTTAAAAACTAGTTTTATAGACACTTCCTTCAAAATTCCTATTTTGTTATTCACATATTAACTTGTGTAGGCTGAAATATGTGAGAAGAAACTGAGCTGTTTCTTGCAATAAATATTTCCAAAGTAACATTTTTTCAAGGACGCTTAACTTACTACTGTCGATCCCCCATTTTACTGTTTTGTTTGTATGACTCCTGGGGTCGGATGGAACCACAGGTCAAAATTGATACTTAAAATATAGAACACCCTATGAAAATGTGGTCTGTTTGATGTTTATTAAACCGTTTAAACTTCTTAAGATATATCATCCTATGCTATGTACACAGTATAATGTTTATAGGATGAAAAGTAAACAAAGAAACACAAGGAACATGATATTATTTAATAGATACAGCTACAAATTAATGCAGTTCTAAAGAAGGATAGGTTTAAAATTTGAAGAATGCAGGTCAAACGCGAAATATTTCCCACCAGTTGGCTGGGTTCACGAGAATTTAAAAAAATATTCTTTGTTTTCTGTGTAAATGCAATGGTTTTAGCAATTACTCAGTCACTGCACTGGAGCATCACTGGCACCATTGGCTTGTATTACGTGGAGAACAAATCAGTACGCTGAGACTATATGTATAGTCTCTCTAGATATGCGGATTAGGTGGAATGAAATGACACAATCGGAATTTCAACCTTCATCGCAATCTCAGTGTGCTAGGAACTTAACCCATCACCACACAACGTATTTACCCGGAAGAAAAATCTGGGGTCGTCAGATAGATTCGGTCCTCTTTTTTTTTTGCTTCTTCCGAACTGCCACTATATCGTGAGATGTCTGAAGATTTATTGAGATTTCGAAAAGAATGAAGAAGACTTGTAGAGGAAAAATAGACATACAAAAAAAAGAAAAGCAAAAAGAAAAACATAACATCGAACATTGTGATAAAAAATATTTTCGTGTTAATTTATATGACAGGGAAAAGTATGAAAATTAACGGATCCCTCCACCCGCCACAACACGAATAAATTTCAGTGATAACGCAATACATCGTTAGCAGTTTGTCTTATTCTGGAAGTTATAATTCACTGTCTCGCAAATGGAAGGTTACATTGAATAATAATGTAATAGTTCCAAACAAGACTAAATGGTAATACAGTTCTATATTTAAGAGATGAGGAATTATGTACATTATTCACATTATTTACATTCGACGGATATTTGTCCTCATCTTGTTTGTTGTTAACACAAAGTTTCGACTGATATACCCTCCAGCCTTCTTCTGGTGTCTTGGGGGTAATTTTGAACAATAATAATAATACTAATAATAATAATACTAATAATAATAATACTAATAATAATAATAATAATAATAATAATAATAATAATAATAACATCAAAAAATAGCTTCGGAATGAGAACCCAGGTTCAAAATTTCCCCAAGACCCCTGAAGAAGGCTGGAGGGTATATCAGCCGAAATGTTGTGTTAACAAGAAACAAGATGAGGACAAATATCCGCCGAATGTAAATAATGTAAATAATGTAAGACTAAATGGTATTAGAATATCCTTCATCGCAGGACTGCTTGATGAGAGCAAAGCCTAGCCTGAACTACAACCTCATAAAAAAGAAAACAACTGCAAGGATATTTTCTTGTCAATGCATATATGCATAAATCTAAGGCAAAGACCACAACACCACATAAAAGCAGGTTTTCCATAAACTCAGCATTGTTTATTATAGTTATAATCGATGCAGCACTGATTAATTAATATGATTGTTTCGCGTGTTAGATTCCTTACAAAAACATTTGTCAAATCCACTCGATCTCCAAGACTAACTTATGTGTAAAAAAAACAAAAAAAAAACAACTGAAGCTATTGAATGTTTGAGTCGATAGGGAAGTCTCAAAGCTGTGAAACGACCCAGAAGTATTTTTAATGGAAATCTACCCTCTTAAAATATGATGCAAGAACGCATTAGATAATGTAAGCCTAGATATATTATGGACAAATAAAAGGCGATGAGCGTCTGAACGTCTTCGTTAATAGGTTTCGGAGATCAGAGCTGAACTGGGATTAAACAATAACGACTACGGTAAAGGCAAATGTAACAGCAACAAAAACAAAGATGAAATGTTTTCGTTTTCAATATTTTCGCGCTGGAAGGCGGCGTACTGGCAGAAAAGCTAGCACACCGGGCGAAATGCTTGGCGGTATTTCGTCTGCCGTTACGTTCTGAGTTCAAATTCCGCCGAGGTCGACTTTGCCTTTTATCCTTTTTGGGGGGTCGATAAATTAAGTACCAGTTGTGTACTGGGATCGATTTAATCGACTGTCCCCGCTCCCCCAAAATTTCGGGCCTTGTGCCTAGAGTAGAAAAGAATATTTTCGCGCTGGTAAAGGTCGCGAGTTGGCAGAAACGTTAGCACGCCGGGCGAAATGCTTAGCGGTATTTCGTCTGCTGCTACATTCCGAGTTCAAATTCCGCCGAGGTCGACTTTGCCTTTCACCACTTCGGGCTCGATTAAATAAGTACCAGTTATGCACTGAGTTCGATGTAATCGACTTAATCCATTTGTCTGTCTTTGTTTGTCCCCCCTATGTTTAGCCCCTTGTGGACAATAAGGAAATAAATATTTTCGCGCTGAAAGTTGGTGAGCTGGTAGAATCGTTAGCACGCCGGTCGAAATACTTAGTATCATTTCGTGCGTCCTTACCATCTGAGTAAAAAACCACCGAGTCGACTTGGCTTTTCATACTTTCGGCGTCGATAAACTAAGTACTAGTTGAGCACCGCGGTCAATGTAATCGACTAACCCCCGTCCTGTCGAAATTTTTGGCCTAAAATGTGAAACCAATATTTTCGAGCTTGCAGAATCAGTACCGTGCCAGAGAAAATACTTTGTCCGTCTTTCTGTTCTGAGTTCAAATGGCGCCAGGGATTTATCAGGGCCGATAAAATAAGTAACACTTGAGCACTGGGATCCAGGTGATCGACTTATCCTCTCCATCGAAATTGCTGCTCTTTCGCCAAAATTTTAAGGCCAATATTTTCAAAATATTAACAAAATTTTGCATAACACGATTTTCCATTTGCAATAAATCATCCGTCACTAATGTTTATCGTTCTTGTTTAAATATGGTACACATTCTATCGGAAAACTGCTAAGTAACGGGACGTAAACACACGAACGCCGTTTGTAAAGGGAGAAACAAATACAAACACTCGCATACAAATACAAACACACACATATATTTGT
>NC_068983.1:45346949-45347959 GCF_001194135.2 Octopus bimaculoides
TAAGAAGTATAAAGATCACAAATAATAATAATCCTTATACATCTTAATTCCACCTCAAATCATCTGTATGTGTGTATATATCTTTGGGGCACCTATTTTCCAAGTTTAGGAACATTTCCAAGTTGTTGAAGATGACGATGAACAGTTGTATGGTTTGAACTAAGCTTTATTGCCAATTCTTCAACTGATAGTGCAGGATTTTCTTCAAGTAATGCCTCAAGAAGCTTATCATCAAACTCAACAGGACGTCCTGTTCGATCTTCATCTTCAAGGCTGAAATCTCCACTTCTGAATTTTGCAAACCATCTTCTGCAAGGTTTTTCATTCAAGCATTCTTTCCCATAAACTGAGTGTATGTTTCGAGTTGTTTCAGCTGCAGAGTTTCCTTTTTTGTACTCATAAAACATTAAGTGCCTCAAATGCTCTTTGGATACTTCCTTGTTAGAAAGGGCTTTAATAAAAGAAATTATAATTCTATTATTCTGTAAAATAATATTTTATTATTTTAAATGTACACAAATGCATAAAAACAATTTTTAATTTCATGAGACATTCTAAAATACTATTAAATTTCATTCAATTTTAAAAAAAGGTAAAATCGGACAGAACTTATGAGATGACCTGATACATAAAAAGAGCCATTACATTAATACTTAGTGTGCATTTTCTTCTTTTCTTTCCGCCTATGTATGTCACGTGTAATCTTTTCTTTGAAACCTGTTTCTATTATATATATGTGTGTGTGTGTGTGTGTGTGTGTGTGTGTGTGTGTGTGTGTGTGTATGTATAATAATCACGATCGAGCTTAGTGCAGACAGAGCTCTATCCTTTCGTAATTAAGTTCTCAGCGATGTTAGCTCGATTTTCGTTGCACTGTAGGCCATTTTGAGCAAGTATTTTCCACTAGGTTTTACCATTTCATTATATAGGAAATTGTGAGACGAATGTATCACACAGGAACTCCTCGTCTATCTATCTATCTATCTATCTATCTATCTATCTATCTATCT
>NC_068983.1:45347969-45348471 GCF_001194135.2 Octopus bimaculoides
ATCTATCTATCTATCTATCTATCTATCTATCTATCTATCTATCTAGTGTCTGTCTGTCCGTCCGTCCGTTCGTTCGTCCAGCCATCCACCCTCCGTCTATCTATCTGGATGTTTGTCTATGTCCCTATTTATCCTTCTGTCTCTCTGTCTGCCTGTCTGTCTGTGTACCTATCTATCCTTCTCTATGTGTGCGTGTGTGTGTGTATTCGCATGCTGGCGCGCGTGTGTATGAGTATGGTATGTCTCTACGTCTGTCTTGACGGTGACACTTGCTGTGAAACCGGACTCTTTTCTTTATGTCCTGCAGCGTGAGGTGCGCCATGCAAATTTCAGTAAGGTACGTACCAGACCTAAAAATAAGTTTCGGGGACGATATGCCCTACTAACGTTTTTCAAAGCGGACCCAAGCGTGGGTCAGTCAAATGTCTAAAAAGAGTAAAGAGCCAAAGAGTATACATATACACACACGTATATATATATATATATATATATATATATATAT
>NC_068983.1:45349122-45349807 GCF_001194135.2 Octopus bimaculoides
TATATATATATATATATATATATATGTATATATTTCTATCTATTTATCTATCTGTCTGTCTATCTGTATGTATGTATGTACGTATGTATGCATGTATATATGCATATGTATATGTATGTACGCATGCCTGTATATATTGTATGTATTTATGTATATATGTATGTACGTAACTGCGTAAAGAATTGTATGAAATGGAATGTTTTTCTCGATTTTTTTACTGCAGAAAAGACAAAAGCAATTCGTTGTGGGACACTTCCAAGAATGTTTCCAGAAATGTTGAAAAGCAAGAAGAGCGTATTTCTTGACAGTTGAAGTTATCCAGATTAGAATCTGATCTACTGATAGAATGGATTCTTTGTATTAGTGTTGTACTTGTATATATATTGCTAGTGCCACTGGTATATTTCGTTTAATGAAAGGGTTGAAAACGAAATATGAAGGAAACATTTCTACCATACCTCTCTGTCATCTAGGGAAATTAAGGCAACGTAATACAAAACGTATACATTTCTGCATTAGAAATAATTCCCCCACTCCCGCTCTTTATCTCTCTTTCCTAGAGATATTACAGTTACACTATGTAGACTAACTCAAGAAAATATATGCAGAAATATGTATACCTACGTAGATACATTCATGCATACATACATACATACACACACATACATACACACACATACATTCA
>NC_068983.1:45349817-45350076 GCF_001194135.2 Octopus bimaculoides
AATATATGTAGGGATGCATGCATGTGCGTATGTAGATATTGGTTACACGTGTGCTTCACATTACGAGTCTCAACTCATCAAAAAACGATATATTTTCCACCCTGACAGTGTTGCGTAAATAATTAAATATTAATTCGAGGTATGGTAAGAATGTCTACATGGAGGAAATAGAACGGAATACATCATAAAATCATATATACGTATATGCGTGTTTGTGTGTATGCATCTACATATATATATATATATATATATATATATA
>NC_068983.1:45351238-45352295 GCF_001194135.2 Octopus bimaculoides
GTGTGTGTGTGTGTGTGTGTGTGTGTGTGTGTGTGTGTGTGTGTGTGTGTGTGTGTGAATGTGTGTGTTTGTGTTAATCTTAGGGTTCTTAAATGATGAAGTTGAGCAGTTAATGTTCACTGAAAAGACGACACGCTGCATCAAATTTACAACACCCATACATGTATGTATATATATCACTGACCGACCAGCATATCAGATGCCGTTACACATCGCTAGTCACAATACGCTTTGCACTGTTTTAGCCATCGAACGACGCCACCATTCCACTCTGATCCAGGCCAACATTCCACTCTGATCGACAGGGGACTGAAGCAGTGCGAATCGGAATGTTTTGCTCAAGAACACAATGCCCTGTCCGGTCTGGGAATCGAACCCACGTACTAGCGATTGTGAGTGCAACAGCATAACCACTAGGCTACACGTCATCACACACACACACACACACACACACACACACACATACACACACACATTCCAGTGTGGATATATGTCTGTATGTGTTAATCTAAGCGTACAAACCAACGTCGATCAAAATAGTGATATTACATTTGTATTTAATGCGGGTTTGTATACCAGAACGTAGGGAACGTCTGCTTGCCTCGGAGGAAAAAATTTTGGTTTTTCACACTGAGGGTTTTGACTGACATTAGCGTGTTGCTGCCACGTGTTTCGGCATAATATGCTTCTTCAGTGACACTATCAAACGATGTATCATACCTAATCTGAACCTTGTAAGTAAACAGCAAAAGGTACATTTGTTTATGTGTGGTCAGTCCTTGTAAAGCTTAAAATAGTTCATCTTTTATTCTTTGAGTTTAGCCATTGCGCTCTTACTCACCTTCAAACACCTTAGCCAGCCTCTCTGTGAACTTTAATACCACCTGCAACTAGGAATCATCCTTTCTATCTCTCAATCGTTTTTACCACAAACTCATTCACAATTCATTCATCGCTCTGTCATTCATTCATTCATATATACAAATGTAAACTCCCATTCGGTTTTACGCACATTCACAGCTTTGCTGACGTGTAAGCAATGACACTCAAGTCTAAA
>NC_068983.1:45352305-45355082 GCF_001194135.2 Octopus bimaculoides
ATCCACGATCTAACCACAAAGAAAATAATGTTCTCTAGAAAAAAGTTCAGCAAACATCAGAGAACATTATTTTTTTGTGGTTAGATCGTGGATGATCTCTTTCTAGCATATCGGATGTCCACTTAGTGGTCATCCCTTCGTATTCGCATGTAATACAATTGTTTCAGAATTTTCAGATTTTTTTATATGCTAGGCCACTGGTTTTAAATTGATGTTAATTAAATTAATATTCAATTTATCAACCTCAGTATATATATATATATATATATATATATAGTTATGGTATATTCTGTTAAGAACGTAGTAGAGTAGTATAAAGCTCGTCCATTTACAAATTTCACCCTTTGCTATCCAGTAGTAATATTATGCGTACTTGCAGATTTGCGTTTTGGTTTCTGTAGTGCGTGAAAACATAACACTGGGCCACAAAAACATTTTCTATGTCTTGTGCCTGAAATATTTCAACGATTTCTTAAGTGATTTTGCCGGCTAAATTCAAACATAACTTCAGTTTTCTCTGTCAGATATATTTTAAATCACTCGCTATAACAAAAGTATCAAATATTCTCTAAAACGTACACTTGTGCTTTTTCTAATTTTAGGCTATATTAAATCTCTCTCTGTATGTACGTATATATATATATATATACATATATATATATAGGGCTGTTAAATCTTATTTATTGTCTTATCATTGAAAATCCTAATATTTCAATGACCAAGTACCTGAAGCAGTGTTAGAGAAGGTAGCCTTAATATATCATAGTTAATAACACGGACCATACAAAATTCTATGTAAGACATTGCAATATATGCACAATTCATTCCTGTATTGATGGAGGTACAATGTTAATCGAAACAGCAGCGTAGATTGTATAAGATGATATCTATTTTACCATTAATTTTCGTACTCCCTTGAGTATTTTGAATGTATATGCTGTCGTTTATATTACATTACATTAATTTAGCATAATGAGCACTCTGTAACCATTACATAAATCATGCTGAATGATGTTTTAAATTAATATATATGTATGTATGGGTGTGTGGGCGTGTGGGTGTGTGGGTGTGTGGGTGTGTGTATAATATGTATATTAATGTGTATATATGTATGTTTACATATATACACATAGCTGTATGAATTCATACATGCATAAATATACGTACATGCATATTTGCTTCACAACCATATGGTTCCGTGTTTAGTACCACTGAGTGGCACCTTGGGCAAGTGTATTCTACTTTATATATATATATGTGTGTGTGTGTGCGTGTCCTTTATGCTTGAGGCCTAAGCGGTCATCTGATAAGAACGGTTTTCTTTGTAATGATGTAATGCTTTCATTGAACAACGAAAGGAGTCCTTCGAAATGGCCGTGATGAATTGACACATACATCTTTGTTACTCATTTATATTTTACTCACCTACCCTGGAATGTGCACTTCGGAAATATTTGGAAACTACCTATATATAAAGTATATGTTTGAGCAAACAAGAGCGGATTTATTCACCAAGTTGGATCATGCCATCTGCATACACTGCATGACTACCGTTTGAGTATGCAGATAAGTTCGTCCTAATAAGGGGCCTCAATTTAAGTACCTAATTCAACTGAATCTAAATTACATTATATATATATATATATTGTATGTAGGCGTTATTAGATCTCTGAGTGAGAAATAAGCAGTAGCAGTATGGAATCGTAAAATATAATTACCAACTATATGTGGCGGTCCCTTGTTTTTAGCCTCTGGAGGACATCTGCTCAGCTGGCTAACGACACACTGTCTGTGTCTGATTAGTATTTGCGAGGAGAAATCATCGTTCCCTTCTCGAGCCTTACGTGATACACACAAAGCTGGGTTTCTGGTTAGTAACCCGTAATCCATGTATGATAATCACGAACTAATGATGAAAACTCATTCCACACGCAAAATACTACATGCTTTTTCCAGTGACAAACTGAGGCTGATCTCGAAAAAGGAGAAATAAGCAATATTAAATCTTTGAGTGAGAAGTAAACAGTAGCAGTATGGAATCGTAAAATATAATTACTAAATAAATGTGGCGGTCCCATAGAGGACAATGCTACTGTTGTATTTAGCCCCAGGAACACATCTCCTCCAACTGGCTAACAGTATACTGCGTCTGATTAGTATTTGTGAGGAGTAATCATCGTTCCTATCTCTAGCCTTAGAGATTAATATTGCTTATCTCTCCTTTTTCGAGATCAGCAACAGTTTGTCACTGGAAAAAAGCATATAGTATTTTGCATGCGGAATGAATTTTCATCACTAGCACGTGATTATCACACACTGATGACGCGTTGCTATCCAGAAACCCGGGTTTGTGTGTATCACGTAAGGCTAGAAATGGGAACGATGATTCCCCCTCTCAAATACTAATCGGACACAGACAGTGTGTCGTGAACCAGCTGAAGCAGATGTCCCCCTGGGACTAAAAATAGCTCGTAGCCTCGATCAGTATGGGACCGCCACATTTAGTTGGCAATTATATTTTACGATATTAGAAATATAATATTTCTAAATCTCTCAGAGAGATTTAAGCAGTAGTGGAGCGATAAAGTTGTAGTGTATTGTCAACTTAATGTGACAATCCCAATAAGGGAACACACTACTGCCGTTTAGTCCTAGGAAGCTGGACCGCTTCCTGTCGGCCTTGACACAATTACTGTGTCCTTAAGTTTGCGAGGGGGAGACAAGCTCCTCCACCCAGCCTAGCCAGCATTCAGGGACATGTTTCTGAGTCTTTGCTC
>NC_068983.1:45355790-45356364 GCF_001194135.2 Octopus bimaculoides
ATATATATATATATATATATATATATATATATATGCTTATGTCTATTCTAATACATTTTACAGTATGATTTTTACGTAACGGGTGCAAGGTGCTCATTTTGTTAATGTATTTATTTAGCTATCTACATACATACATGCACACGATAACACGCATTCACGCGTATGTACATAGAATTATATTACAGAAATTGGTATAAAATATTATACTAAAATAAATAACATCGAATTTTTGTTATTTCTTCACATTTCTATACCCAGAAATAAACACCCATTTACATATTGTATATATGAATATATGTATTACATATGCACCGTGTGCTTTAGTGCATGCGTAGGTGCAACGTAATATATCTGGTTCTTGATAAAGAAGGCTGCATATAATTTTGTGCAAAAGTATAACTGTAGAAGTTTCTTTGTCGTTTATTAATACACACATACATACACACATGAATATATGCTTATATACATTTATATATTTACAGACATTCAGCTACAAAAACGAACACATGTATCTATAAATGTGTGTATATATATATATATATATATATATATATATATATATATATATATATAT
>NC_068983.1:45357011-45359455 GCF_001194135.2 Octopus bimaculoides
TATATATATATATATGTATATGTATGTGTGTGTGTGTGTGTGTTTGTGTCTGTGTTTGTCCGCCCCCCATCTTCGATTGACAACCGATGCTGGTGTGTACTAGGCTTACAAAGACTAAGTCCTCGGGTCGATTCCTTCGACTACAGGCGGTGCTCCAGCATGGCCACAATCAAATGACTGAAACAAATAAACGGATTAAAGAATAAAAGAATATATTGTACGATACGAATAATATAATAGCTTTTCTAGAGAGATAGAGAGAAGGAGCATTTTGCTGTAATTCTTCTTAAATAAATGACCCTTTTTGTTTCCACTAGAAACACAAGATATTGCGGACAGTAAATGAATGATGCGAGAATTAGACACTTAACTTACAATTCTAGAATAAACTAATGGCGCGTGAATACACTTTCTGAAACTGTCTAGCAAAATCTAGGACTAGGCTAGTCTGACGTTATGACACAGATGCTATAATGTAACCGAAGTGGATGTTAGTGACTTAAGAGTCACCGCTTTCCCAGTTAACTAAAATATATTCAACTATAAACAGATGATAGACGTGTATGTCTTCCGCTAACAATGGCACGTTAATACAAACTAACTGCAATACCCAACATAAACGCATGCAGACAAGCAGACAGTTGCGTTCACACTTATGTACACACTTGTACAAACCACTTACACAAACATACACTGGTGGACACATACATAAATATACACGTACTTGTGTGATTGCTTAGCAGTTACTTTTCTTATTTTTTGTGTTCCTTACTTTGATAATTCGGTATATTTTTGTGTTCTTGGTTAATTATTCGTGGTTATGTATTTTCACTACAACGTTTAACCCTTTCTCCAATGACCTCATTCAGCTTTTCATCTCGTGTCTTCAATGTGGAATCTGTAATCCATCAAACAGATCTAAATACACTAGCATATTATGTTTATATACACCCACAAATGCAGAGAGCAATATGTGTGAGTGTATATATTTGTCTGTCTGTCTGCATATCTGTGTGTGCGTGTGTGGATGTAAATGTAAATTCTTAGAATTTGAATTATAATGGGTGTGTGTGCGTTTTCTATAAAAGGAAATGTAGACTATTTGTTGCGAAAATTGTTTTTTGTTTTGTTTTTTTGGGAAGACCGTCTCCTTCTGATGTTTGGTGAGAAACATCCGACTAAATGACTTTTATAGAAAATAGTTTATTTCTTCTGAGACGATATGGGAACCTCCAGTGCCATTATTCAACTTACTCGAGATGACAGCTGAAATTACACCCGGCTGTCCTATGTAATCTTAAATGCATTGTAAAGCGGTCAGCTAGCAGAAGGCGGTGAGCTAGCAGAATCGCAACAGAATCGGACAAATTGCTAAGCGACATTTCTTCCGGATCTTAAGGTTCTGAGTTCAAATATCGCCGAGATCAGCTTTATCTTTTATCCATTCGCTATATATAAAATAATGTACCAGTGACGTACTGTGGTCAATATAATGGACTTGTCACCTCCCTTCAAGATAGCTGACCTTGAACTCTACAACGGACTGGCATCTGGTTCAAGTTGTTGTGATCTCGGTTATCATGGAAACCGAGTAACCAGCCTTATGAGTCATCGGGCTGACTCAAGAAAAATAAAGCCACGAAAGACATTCTGTCTTAAAACAAAAGCTACACTTAATCGCATCTCGGCTCGATCAATGCTTTTATTACCATGACAGTAACAGCAAGAACAACAACTAAACCAAGCAAGAAATATAATCTGGAATTCATACTGACAATCATCAAATTATGTGTAAATTCATCTTAAATGATATTTTTGTTTTCCACCAGAATCACAAAAGATTGAAGAGAAAGTACATGAGAATTAGACACTTAATTCTGAGATAAACTATTCTAGGATAAACTAATGGCGTATGAATGCACTCTGTGAAACTGTCTGGCAAATTCTAGGACAGTAATGCTGTAATGTACTCGAAGAAGATGTTAGAGTCAACACTTTCCCGCTTAACTAAAATATACTTCAGTTTTAAACAAAGAATAAATTAAAAAATAACGTACCAACGAGAGAAGTTCTAGATGGTCGCAGGATATTCCTAGAAATAGTAACTTAATCTATCCCAAATTATACTCGGCTAATTTTCATTTGTTTCCAAAAATCAGTAAAAACAATACCAGTTCGGTTGGATAAAATAGATGTACAGGGTGTCCACAAAGTCTGGGTACATGGAGTAAATAAAATCATAACATAGACAATTAAATATAAGAAATAATAATCTCTTAAAGTATGTGTTAATCTCTATGTACCCAGACTTTGTGGACACCCTGTAGATTACCTTCAGGGGAAATCACTTTATTTCAAGCATTTGAATCAATTCCTCCCGCCTACGCCCTCCTGCTCACCTTGGCTTTCAGTCTTTCAAAGTTCATGCAAATCACACGGTCACT
>NC_068983.1:45359631-45361491 GCF_001194135.2 Octopus bimaculoides
TTTTAAGCCTAGTACTTATTGTAAGCCTAGTACTTATTGTAAGCCTAGTATTTATTCTATCGTTATCTTTTGCTGAATCGCTAAATTACGGATACGTAAACAAACCAACATCAGTTGTCAAACGATGGTGGGGGGGTGGGGTGAACACACACACACACACACACACACACACACACAGATATGTACGATGGGCTTGTGTTGTGTTGTGCTGTATGCGTCAATGCAGCCTGTGTCTCATCAGGTGTCTCATTTAAATAAGATATCTCACTACATATACTGAGTTTCGCTTCGCATGTTGTGGTTGTCTGTAATATGATGGTTTCACAAATATATATATATACATATACATACATACATATCTGGCTGCACGGTAAGGTGTTTCCTTCCCAACCTCATAATCTCGGGTTCAGTCCCATGGCATTCTGTGGCTCATTGGGTACGTGGTTTCTACTATGGCCTCTGACCGTCCAAAGCCTTGTGAGTGAATTTGGTTGACGGAAACTGAAAAAGGCGCGTCGTGTATATATATATATGATTGCATCAAGGACCTATAATCCTTTAAGGGATGGATGCTAGCATTCTAGTTCTCCGGTTTATATAGGTATTTAAAATATTTATGGATGTGAAAAAGAAGAAATTGGAGAAACTGGCATGCAAGCATTAGTTTATTTAGAGATATTCAAATCCATATAATGAAATTCCAGTTCTCCAACTGTTTCCATATCCAATTAGCTCAATTACAGAAATTAAATTCAATTAATTTAACTCCAATTTTCATGTTGAAACCGAGTCAGTCTTAGGTCAACCAACACGATGAAATGTAACTCTCTTGGAAAATTCTTCCCTGATGAAATACCTAATTATCTGGTTTCAAGATGAAAATTTAGATTAATTTAATTTAATTTAATTTAATGTAATTTAATTTCTGAGTTGAACTTATTGGATATGGAAACAAATGTAGGGTTGGAATTTCGTTAAATGTATTTCAATATCTTTAAATAAACTGATGTCTGCATGTCAATTTCTCCAGTTTCTTCTTTTTCTCATATATATATATATAATTGATTTTTCTCTCCTCCCCCTCTCTCTCTCTATATATATTTCTATATATGTGTGCGTGTATGTGTGCGTTTGCATGTACGTATCTTTGTGTCTCTGTATGTTCCTCTCCACAGTTTTTTGTTGTTTTTACGTCCCCGTAATTTAGCAGTTCTGCAAAAGATTACGATAAAAAAGTACAAGCACCAGACTAAAAAAGAAAACAAGTACCGGGGGCGATTAGTTCGAATAAATCCCTCAAGGTGGTGTTCCAGCATGGCCGTAGTCTAGTGACTGAAAGAAGTAAAAGATTAAAAAATATATATATATATATAATACGTACGAAGAAAATTCTATCTCTATTCATATCTCTCCTTTCATTCAGTCTGCTATAATAAATCCATAAACACATATAAAACATCCAAAGGTATATTGTTTTCCCTCTGAAGATATTATGCTCAGGTCATATAAAGAAACATTTAATATTCACTTAATATTTACTCAGGATTAATTGAAACGGCTGTAAGTGAAGATGATTGATTTACTGTTAATAATGCTTTCTATTATAGGCACAAGGCCTGAACTTTTGTGGGGAAGGATTAAGTCGATTACATCGACCCCAATACTCAACCCCGAAAAGATGAAAGGTAAAGTCGACCTCGGCGGAATTTGAACTCAGAACGTAGCGATGGACGAAACACCGCTAAGCATTTCGTCCAGCGTGCTGACGATTCTGCCAGATTCGCTGTTAATAATAAACAATTGTTAACTTTCCAATCTCCATTTTCTTCTTTTTTATTTTTGCTTCTCACACACACACAC
>NC_068983.1:45362622-45363632 GCF_001194135.2 Octopus bimaculoides
CACACACACACACACACACACACACACACACACACACATATATACATATACATATATATAAACATCATATATAAATATATATATATATACACTCACACTCACACACACATATATATATGTATGTTTATAATGATATAGATATATATACATATATATATATATATATGTATGTGCATAATGATATATATATATATATATATATATATATATATATATATATATATAATGTTATATACATACGTGTATATTCATATATCTTCATTTATTTATTTCGGTCAGAGTCAGAGTGTATACTGCACTAAGTTAACACACATGATTTCACGGCTGTAGTCAGACACAAAGCCCATACAAACAAACACAATGATGATTATGATAATTTTGCTGATGACGGCGGTGGCGGCGAGGGCGACTAAGACGACGATGACGACGATGACGACGATGACGACGAAAACAACAACGCCATTAATATTTAATGATTGTTTTTGACTTGGCACAAAACTAGTTTCAATGATGACATCATGATGATGATGATGATGATTATGATGATGAGGAGGAGGAAGATGATGAGGAGGAGGAGGATGAGGATGATGGTAATGGTGACATGTTAATTTCCTTATTTGCCACAGGCTCATAATAGGTGAAAATGCCGCATGGATAATGACGACGACGACGATGATGCTGATGAAGTTGATGATGACGATGGTGATGGCGATGATGATGGCGATGATGATGATGGTGATTATAGTGATGATGATAATTTTGATGATGACTCCTTAGACGAAAACTCACAGTTAAAGGAGGTTAAGGGTGGAATATTTAGCCGTTTCCTGAGCGAACATCTTACAAAATAGTTTGCGTACATAGACGTACGCATGGCTGTGTGGTTAAGAAACTTGCTTTACAACTCCGTGCTTTTGGGTTCAGAACCACCGCGTGGCATCTTAGACAACTGTCTTCTACTAGCTCAATGCTGGCAAATGCCGGTCAATGCCATTCTTAATGAATTTCGT
>NC_068983.1:45363810-45370165 GCF_001194135.2 Octopus bimaculoides
TGTATGTGTGTATATGTGTGTGAGTGTATATGTGTGTCTGTGTTTGTTAGTTCCTCTGCCGCTCAACAATTGGTGTAGATTTGTTGGTTTGTTTTTGTCGTCGGAACTTAGCGGTTCGTTTAAAGTGGCCGATAGAATAAGTGCTCGACTTAAAAGGAAGAAAAAGTACTGGAGGTCGATATTTTTTGAGTAAGCCATTCAAGGCGGTGCCAAACATTGCCGAAATTCGATGAAAAAAAAAAGACAATTTTCCATCCCACCTGATTCCTCAAATAAGGTACCACTCAAATACTGCGATTACTACAATCGACCAAGCTGCTCCAATAAATTTATTGGAAGACAAGAACTTCCAATTATTCCTGTAATAATTGGGAGTGAAACCCCCGGTATAGACTTGCAGAATAGTGGGATTCTGTAGTCTATCAAGAATTCTAAGAAAATATTTTTGAGATTTAAGGTAATTTGTCATCAAACCCTTAGAATATTATCTCTACTGGTTAAATGAGCATTTGATATTTTCTACTCTAAGCACAATGCCCTAAATTTTTGGGAAGGGGACCCAGTCGATTACATCGAGTCAAGTACTCAACTGGTACTTAATTTATCGACCCGCAAAGTATGAAAGGCAAAGTCGACCTCGGCGGAATTTGAACTCAGAACCTAAAGACAGACGAAATACCGATAAGCATTTTGCCCGGCGTGCTAACGTCTCTGCCAGCTCGCCGCCTTATGAGCCTTTAATATCGTACGTAAATCTATGGTGGTGTGCCGGCAGATTCGTTAGCACGTTGAAGAAAAGGTTGAGGAGTATTTCGTTCGTCTTTACATCGTGAGTTCAAATTCTTTCCTGGTCGATAAAATAAAACCAGCTGAGTACTGGTTAATTTTATCAACTTACCTTCTTCCACGAAATTGAGCAGTTTGAAACGAATATTTTCCGAAAAAAAAAACGATAGCAAAAATAACAATTCCTAATATAGACATAAAGCCTGGGAGAGGGTGCTAATCGTTACAATAAAGTCCAGTACTTCGTTTTACTGACAACGAGGGAATAGAATATAAAGTTGACTCTAGCGGGATGCGAACTGTGAACAAAAGCCACAGTTATTCCGGAGCCTCTAAGGCCTATAACAAAACAGATATATTCTAACTATTTAACCGCTAATCGCAGATGCATGCAATTTATTGATGCATACCAAATATGATGTGGAGACAAGTATACAAGTTAAAAGAAAGCATGCAAACATTCACATAGAATAATTAATTAAAAGTCTCTAGTAAAACACGCAATAATATATATATATATATATAATGTATAATATAAACTTCAAACAATATATAAAGCACGTTATCCACCTACACAAAGTTGTAAATCTAGTAGCTAGGCTTTATCAGTGCAACTCATTGTTGTAATCAGATTCACAGCTCTGTCTGGCTTGTATCAAATACCAAAAATCTGTCAATCCGAGGGATTTGGTTGTTGGAAATGGCAAGAAATGGTCCACGTCCTACCTATGGTTTCAGTATATGTTTTCGCACAAATAAGGTGTTTTTCTTAGGGAGTGGGGTCGATAAATTAAGTACCAGTTACGCACTGGGGTCGATGTAATCGACTTAATGCGTTTGTCTGTCCTTGTTTGTCCCTTCTATGTTTAGCCCCTTGTTAGCATGCTGGACGAAATGCTAACCGGTATTTCGTCTGTCTTTACGTTCTATGTTTAAATTCCGCCGAGGTTGACTTTACCTTTTATCCTTTCGGGATCGATAAATTAACTACCAGTTGCGTACTGAGGTCGATCTAATCGACTGGCTCCCTCCCCAAAAGTTTCCTGCCTTGTACCTAGAGTAGAAAAGAATAATGTGATTGGGAGAATAACGCCCACTTTGGTTACATAACTCCACAACACCAAGCCTGTTTATGTTAACTCACCGATTTTCGTTTTCTATGGCAATAGTAACTCACTAAAAAGTAGACCCACCTGATACAATGGCATTTTTGTTCGATGAAGCTTGTGTGCTATTTGCTCTCTTTTCTTTTTTTAATCACTAATAAAGTCGTATTCTTTTTTATTACAATAATTCTGCTTGTGTGTCGCGTGACGAAAAGAAAAGAAATCACTATTTTCATATCTTGCTTTGCGAATGACTGTTGAATATTTCCGATTTTTATGTTTTGGGGTGTATCAGTTTGTTGTTGATGCAGAAGCCTTTATAGACGCCAAAAGAAACACTTAACAGCAAAAGCAATCCATCTTTCTCGAATATTTCCATAAAAAGTAGCGCTGTACATTGTTACCAAAAACCAGAGCTTTTAAGATCATTCCAGTGTGTAAGAAAACGAAATGTTAAACATCTATACTCGATACACTTTCTTTAGTATTTTATTTCAATTTGAAACTTCCAAACTCGCCTCGCTTTAACATACTCTCGAAGAGATTGTCTCCTCAAAGATAGTAGACCACAAATCGTAGTCCAGGTGATCAAATTTCGAATTGTATAGGAATTTCCTATTTTGTATTAATCTGGGTAAAAGAGAAAAAAGTTTCATTCACTTTGAAATGGCGATTACGTAGTATTTTCAGAGCCAAAAGAAGTACACATCTATATATTAAAGTACAAGTTAGCAAATTTTAATGGCGGGACGGAGTCGATATCATATACACTCCTTGCACTTTGTTGGTTCTTTTGTTCGTGAATAATGGTATTCCGTCGGTTACGACGGCGAGGGTTCCAGTTGATCTGATCAATGGAACAACCTGCTCGTGAAATTAACGTGCAAGAGGCTGAGCACTCCACAGACACGTGTATCCTTAATGTAGTTCTCGGGGAGATTCAGCGTGACGCAGTGTGACAAGACTGACCCTTTGAATTACAGGCACAACAGAAACAGGAAGTAAGAGTGAGAGAAAGTTGTGGTGAAAGAGTACAGCAGGGTTCGCCATCATCCCCTGCCGGAGCCTCATGGAACGTTAGGTGTTGTCGCTCAATAAACACTCACAACGCCCGGTCTGGGAATCGAAATCGCGATCCTACGACCGCGAGCCCGCTACCCTAACCACTGGGCCATTGCGCCTCCACTTCTTCGTAAATAATGGAGAAATGAAATGTAAAGTTGACTTCGGTGGAATCTAAACTCAAAATAAAAAGAGCTAGAAGGAATATCTCAAGGCATTTTGAGAGACGATCTAACCATCACGCCGATATGTAACCTGAGGAATAATAACTAAGAAACATCATGATGATTTTCTGTTATAGCCACAAGGCTTGAAATTAAGATAATTAGGATAAGTTGATTAAATCGACTCAGTTCATGACAAGTAACTAATTTTATCGGGCCCTTAGGGATGAGAGGCATAACTTACCTCGGCATATTTTGAACCAAATTATCATCATCATAAGAGAAATTACAATATATAACGACCTGAGTGGTTGGCGTTAGGAAGGGCATCCAGCTGTAAAAGAGACTCTGCCAAATTAGATTGGAGCCTGGTGTTGCCATCCGGTTTCACCAGTCCTCAGTCAAATCGTCCAACCCATGCTAGCATGGAAAGCGGACGTTAAACGATGATGATGATGATGATGATGATGATGATGATGATGATGATGATGATGATGATTTCAATAATTTGTTTCTGATTTTGGCATAAGGCTAGTAATTTTTCAGGGGAGGGCCAATACGATTACATCGGCCCCATTACTTTACAGATACTTTATTTTATCGACACCAGAGTGATAAAAGGCAAAGTTGATCCCGGCAACGTTTGAACCGAGAACTTAAAGAGGCAGAAGAAATGTCACAAATAATAATGATTTTAAAGCTTGGCACAAGGCCAGCTTATTTGGGGAGGGGATAATTCGATTCTATCAACCCCTGTGCTCAACGGGTACTTATTTATCGACCCCGAAAGGATGAAAGGCAAAGACTACCTGGGCAGAATTTGAACTCAGAACGTAAAGGCAAACGAGACGTCGCTATGCATTTTGTCCGGCATGCTTAACGATTCTGCCAGCTCATGCCTTAATGCTGCCAATTTTGACACAAGGAAAGCAGGTTTGAGACCAGGAAAGGGGAAAGACGATAATATTGACCCCAGTTCTTGACTGATACTTTATTTTATCGACTCCCAGAAGGATGAAATGCAAAGTCGACCTCGGTGGCATTTGAACTGAGGACGTAAAGCACCTGAAGAAATGCCGCTATGCATTTTGTCCGGTGTGGTAACGATTCCCCACTCATAAATAATAATAGTTCTTTATACTCTAGGCAGAAAGCCTGGAATTTTGAGGTAGGTGATTGTCGAATACACTGATACTCGTGCTCAACTGGTAATTATTTTATCGACCCCAAAAGGATAAAAGGCAAAGCTGTCCTCAGTGGAATATGAGCACCGAGAGTAAAGCTGGAAGAAATGCGAGAAAGCATTCGCCCCCGCATGGTATCAACCTTATGAATAATAATAATAATTCGTTCTACTAAGGCAGCGAGCAGGCAGAATCGTGAGCACGCCGGGCAAAATGCTTAGCGGCATTTCTTCCGGATTCCAGTTCGAATTCATATTCCGCCGAGGGTGATTTGGCCATCCATCCTTTCGGGGGCCAATAAAAGAAGTACCAGTTGAGATCTACGATCGATGTAATCGATGTATTCCCCTCCACCGAATCTGTTAGCCTTGTGCTAAAATTTGAAATCAATAATTCGTTCTACTATTAGCACAAGGCCTGAAATTTAGGAGTAAGGTGTAGTCAATTACATTTACCTCAGTATTTCACTGGTACTTAGTTTATCGGCCACGAAAGAATGAAAGGCAGATTCGACCAAGGCAGAATATGAACTCGGAACGGGAAGACAGACGAAATGCCGTTAAGCATTTTGTCCGGCGTGCTAACGATTCTGCCAGCTCGTCGCCTTGGCCTTATAAATAATTATCACAATTCATTAAATAGTCAGAGAACTTGCTTTGTACAAACGTTAGAGGGTGGTCTAAATGCTTTATGGCTCTTAGTTACGTTCTAAGTTCAAATCCTAGGGGAATTCATTTTGAATCTCATATCCCGTTTCTGGAAATTGGTTGGTTAAAATAAATACCTGTTGTATAATGCTAGTTAATGAAATCTGCTTTATACGTGTGTTTAGTGTGTTTTTTTTTACTTTTGGCAAAGTAGCAAATCAATAACGACCATTATTTAGATTACGCTTGTCATACAAACATCGATTACAATAACACAATTTCAAGAATAAAGTAATGTAAACAAAAACTAAAGAGAATATAAAAAAAAAGCACCAAGCAGAATATACTCATTGACCATTCATCAAATTGGTCGATCAAACTGTTTTTCTTACTTGTACACAGAATAATTATAGAGATTGATAGACTGACAGATAGATAGATAGATAGATAGATAGATAGATAGATAGATAGATAGATAGATAGATGGAAAGATAGAGTGAGAGAGATGTGGGAGAGATAGAGCGAGACAGCGATGAAGAATATATATATATATACACACACGAGAGCGAGAGATGAGGGAGAGAGATGTAGGCGGGGTGAAATGAGAGAATCTCATTAAAAATGAATATAAACGTTCGCTGTCGACCGGCCGGTCGGCCAGTGCAACTTTAGTTGCGGGATGCTGCGTTTTACGGCGAGGTGCGGTGATTCGAAAAACAAACGTATAAACATATAAACAAAAAAATATTGAGATTTAATGTTATTTTATTAGAGTGAAGCCTGTCGATGTAACAACACGAATTCATTGCGTCCTTCCATCCAGAGAATCATGCGTATATTCATTCACACGCGAAAACATACATCCCACGCGTAAACTCATACACTGTCTATTTCTCTCTCTCTTTCTCTCTCTCTCTCCCCCTCTCTCTCTCTCTCTCTGTCTCCCTCTCGTTCTCTCTCTCTCCCACGCACACACACACGTTTGGTATTAGTTTTCGCAAATAATAAACAAGGCAAAGATTCTGAGTTTTTACACGAAGTCCAAAGAAAAGAAAATAAATCAAATTAGTTTGAGAGCGCTAAGTCATTTAATCGACTCTACTATTTGATACTGGAAGAATGGAAAGCAATACGGACCCTGGTAACATTTGAACTTAGAAAGGAACGGGGTTAAATACGTTTCGTTATTTTGACTACCGTTCTATTGACAACAGCTATCGGTCCTTTTGGTTATCTCAACCCATTAAAAAATTGGGTTATCTCCCCCTGTTTTATGAGAAATATCGGTACTTTTGGTTATCTCCCTCAACTAAAACCCTCAATGTTGTTTAATCCTCAATAAAACAGAAAAAATTAAGATATTAATAAACATAGGCGTAGTAGTGGCTGTATGTGGTAAGTAGCTT
>NC_068983.1:45373602-45376717 GCF_001194135.2 Octopus bimaculoides
ATATTGGCTTCTTCTCAACGGACATTGAGCAAAAGAGACTAACGTGGAAGGCACTTACCTAAGGACACGTGTAGGCGTATCGAACGCGGAGACAGTTACAAAACGAGCACATTAGTTGCTCAGCGAACCCTCACAGCAATTCAGATCTATAACCCGGTTCTTGGTTTGCAATCTTCTCCAGAGTTTCCTTTCTCAAGCTTTCCTCTGAGTCTACACACAAAACAGGTATATATATATATAATCGAAAAATACAAAAATGGGACAAGAACGCAAAACATCTAGGCAATCAGGTGATACAAAATACGGACAACAAAACATCCAGACAGACGATACATAGAAAACAAGGACGGGTCATTCAGAGTTTCCCATCCTCAGTCGAGTTCCAGAATATCTTTGCAATTCCGTATACCAGTTAAATCTTGCTGCTCCGATGTCGCAAATAGCCAGTAGGTTTAATTCAAATTCATTATTAGCGACGGAAGCAGTGTTAATACCTAAAGGTGGTCTTTATATCAAACTTCATATGAAAGTTTTTTTAGTACACCGAATACTGCGTAATTAGCCTTGAGAAATCCTCTCGCATAGGTGCTTGGTGCATAAAAGCGTACGCCTCCTACTCAAGATTTCCAATAGAGTGGAGTCACGTGATATTATAGACGATTCTTGTCTACTACGATCTCTATATATGCTTACTGAATAAAATATTTTGGATTTATTGAAATTATCTCCGTTTCCAGGTAGGATGAGCTAATGGCTTGCTAGCAAGTAGAACTAACGCCAAACGAGAAGATATGGTTTCAAGAATCAATACCCTCCAAAACTGGCATTATGGAAATATAGATGAGCTAACGACAATTCTTCTCCAAGTGAAACGTGAATATGTCAATGAACGTTTGGCCGAAGCGTGAAGCTTCTGTATTCAGTGATCTCAAGATGCTTCCGTTAGACAACATCACTCATCATAGCAACCAAGCAGAAGAAAACTGACGCTTGAAACATCAAACCTGAGATAAGTTACAGTATTATTTATAAAAAGTATTATCCTTGACCTTCGTCGATTACGACGAGTAATGTGCCAGTTCATACAGTCAACCGAAGAGCCTGCTCATGAAGTTAACGTGCCAGTGACAGAGTACTCCACAGAAATGTGTACCTTTCCGTAGTTCTCAGAGTGTGGCAAGGCTGGTCATTTTGAATTACAAGTACAACTCATTTTTTTCCCAACTGAATGGACTAGGGCAACGAGAAATAAAGTGCCTTGCTTAAAGACGCAAAATGTATCAAAAGTAAATAATACTGCACTTGGAAGCTAATTTGAATGTGTAAAAGTGTTAATTAATTAAAGCCGGTGGATAGGAATGTTTGGTGGTTTGGATTAAGAGAAAACCATTATGGATTGCTTTCAGGTTTATAATAAACTTTAAGCTCTATGCAAATAAAAAAGAGAGATTTTCAAATTATCTTAAGCTTACTAGCAAAGAAGCAGTAGAAATAATTCATATATTATAAAAAAAAGCTAATGAATGTAGAGAGGATTGTTTCTATTGAGTATACAGAAATTGAAATACGAACATTAAAGGAAATATATATTCCGCTATTCCAAGTTATTAAATGAAAGATAACAGACAAATCGTGCTAGCTATATAATAGTGTTAATATAGTAGAAACTGAATCATACTTTTCAGAAATTAATATCTAAACAAACACGATGTTTATATCTACAAAATACGTTAATCTCCATGGCCATTAAGTGATACTAACATAAAGAGAGATCATTTTCCCAATATATCTATTTGATGGCGTAAAAGACGTACGGTTATATTTGATGCATTTCAAGACTTCCAGTAAAAGCGTTTCTAATATATTAAACCGTGATATTTAAAGCAGTCTCGCAGTACATTGCAAAACATTACAGTGCAAGCAATAATCCTTTCTGTTATAGGTACAAGGCCTGAAATTTGTGGGGAGTGGGAAAATCGATTACGTCAACACTAGCTCTCATCTGGTACTAATTTTATCGACTCTGAAAGACAAACTCGACCTGGGCGGGATTTGAACTCAGAACGTAATGATGTGCAAAATACCGCTAAGCCTTTCACCCAGAGTGCCAACGATTCTGCCAGCTCGCGGCTTTTACAGTACAAATAATTATAATAACGATTATATAAATATTATTATGGAGTCATGCTAAGTGGAAGGAATATCTGGATTAAAATTAGCTTATATTCGTGTGCGCCAGCGCAAAAATAGCTCATAGGAAGCAAAGCTTTGAATGTAGGACCCCGGGTGAGTTTTTCAGACACATTTTTCGGGTAGGGGAGGTAAATGATGTGTCTTATATGCCATGAATTGGGTAAGTTTAAACATGGATTTAGCATTATTCGAAGGTTATATTACAGGTGGGATTCTAGACTCATTAGATACAGACTGGTATAACTTATGATATATGTATAATTACATTTATTTTGTGAAGGTGCATAGCTCAATGGTTAGAGCGTCGAGCTCACGATTATGAGGTAGTGAGTTCGATTCCCGGACCGGGTGGTCCAATTCACTCAGCTGTAGAAATGTGTTGCGACGTCACTTGTGTCAAGCTGTATCGGACTTTGCCTTTTCCTTGGATAACATCAGTGGCATGAAGAAGGGAGACAGGTATGCACGCGCGACTTCTGGTCTTCTACAAACAAATTTGCCCGGATTTGTGTTTCAGAGGGTAAATTTCTAGGTGCAGTCACATGGTCATTCACAACTGAAAAGTTATTTACCCTATATTTATAATGTTATATAAATAAGGAAAATTAGAAGCTATCTGCTGTTATTATGCATTACAGACAGATATGGGTCTCACAAGTTCGTTTGGCAATATCCTGATTTTGGTATCAGTCCTTCTTAGCGGCGGATTCAAGAGGTGCCTTCTGCAACAGCCCGAAACCTGCCAATGTTCGTTAATGAATTTTCTTTAACCGTATGGAAATTCGTTTGCATATCTATCTATCTATCTATGTATCTATCTATCTGCTTGCCTGTCTGCCCATACCTATATATATACACACACACACAGTACATAAATTCATATATATATATATATATATATATATATATATATATATATATA
>NC_068983.1:45376727-45377067 GCF_001194135.2 Octopus bimaculoides
TGTGTGTGTATGTGTGTGTGTGTGTGTGTATACATACATATATTCATACAAATGTGGATGTGAATGTACCATCAAAAGTTCAGGAAAAAGAGATCATTTTGTTGAATTAATGAGGAATTTACAGCTCTTGTACCCTGGCTAAATGTATGTATTAATGTACGTATACATATATATACACACATACACATATATATACATGTATATATATATATATATATAACGAATATTTAGCATATATATATATATATATATATGTAGATATATTTACCTTAAAATATATATACACATATGTATATATATATAAATATGTATATATATATATATATATATATATATATAT
>NC_068983.1:45380355-45380902 GCF_001194135.2 Octopus bimaculoides
TATATATATATATATATATATATGCAATGTATATATGTATGTATGTGTGTATGTATGTATGTATGTATGTACGTATGACCTGGCAGTGACTTTGAAGTTTTATCGGTAACTTGCGATGTCAGACAACGCCGTCAGGCAACGTCGTCACACCGGATACCACCGGAATCCATCTATATCATGTCCCGGCGTCAATAATCACCACTGCATTCGAAATATACGTACTAGTAACTTACCGGTCTAACGACGACATCTCCCGCTGAATCTTTGAAGTTAGTGTCAATAAAATGATCGATAGCATTTAACTCTGTACTTATAAGGAGTCCTTTCTGTTGAATGCTCAGACATTGCTTCGTTGTTTTTTTTTCCTTTTTCTCTTCTTTAATTTCACTGCACGCTGTGCATAATTTCAGTGCATGTATAACGTGTTTGTAGTGTTTGAATATATACATATATAAATACATACGCACAATATACATATGCATACAGGGAAATATATATTTGTATATGTACATTTATATGAAAGTGTATATTTATATATATATATATA
>NC_068983.1:45383908-45386393 GCF_001194135.2 Octopus bimaculoides
TATATATATATATATATATATATATATATATATATATATGCATACATACATGTATATATATTCACTTATGCGTGCTCACATACAAACCGATGTACAGAAGAACAAACATATGTAGATTCATACATAAATAGTTTTATAAACAATATACAATAGCATTAAAAACAGACCGTCCTGGAGTAAACAGAGAATTCCTCTGTTACTGAATACATGCATATACATCAACTCAAGGAGTATTGGTGAAACACACCTCTCATAACATCTGTCAAGTGTAAATGTAATAGATTGGTCATTGTTCTTTGGGAGAGACAAAGTAAAGTATGTATCGTCATATTGTTCGGCTGCTCTATTGATATGAACATCTCTTTGAAAAATTAATGTAGTGCCATTGTAAACCTCTAGATAAATCATACACTTTTTGTATGTACTTCAGACTAGTGGATACGATTTTGTTTCGGAAGTGAAAAGTCATTGATATCTATGGTGAAATACGTAGCTGTCGCTTTCGTGATCATTTCTGGGGCTATGTCGTTTTACCTAGTTCTGACATATACCGTCTTTTTAACACTATACGTTTGGAAGGAATTTTTCCGTGACGAAAATCCACAGCTTCTAACCTGTAAACAACACATACGTTACGTCTGTTCTATTCCTAATATATATTTTTAATTATAGAACCGATTCCATTTCATAATTCGAATATATGTATAAATATGTCTATATAGTATGTATGCATGTATGTATACATATGCACATATGTATTATCAAATAATTGTATGTGTGTGTGTGCATGTTCTGATACACGCATATCTGTGTATGTGTTTATATTTTGATATACATTTGCGTGTATGTGTTGTGTACAGCTGTATGGGTTTCATAATAGTATCTGTGTGTATAAGTGTGTCAGTAATTTTTATATTTAAATACTTCCAAGTTTCTCTCCTACCCTATCTTTCTTTCTTTCTTTCTTTCTTTCTTTCTTACTTTCTTTCTTTCTTTCTTTCTTTCTTTCTTTCTCGCTTTCTCTTTCCCTCTCTGTTCGTCTTTCCGACACTCTCTTATGGTCACTCTCAATCATTCTCATTATTTTGTTTTATAATTTCCAAGTATTTGTCTCTAGATTTCGCTTTGACTACTTCTTATGCATATGCATGTATAGACATATGTGCATAAGCAAGTGCGTGTGCACACACATATCTCTCAATCTTCCGAAAGAAATGCTTATTTCACTAACTATTCCGTCCACACACTGTTTCTTTTATGACTACTACCCCTTGACATATTCCACTGGTGATCCCTCGTTACCTTTCCTTTTTTTCTGCCTCATCCCACACCAACTTATCAGATCCTGCATCACGCCAAGATTAAGTTGCTGACGATAGAGAGGAGGGGGCGATGAACCATACCACTCAGAACAAACGGTGTGCTCCACTCCTACACACGATAATGATCATGATGGCGTTGCTGCGGAGCATGGCCAGAGTCCTGGTCCACATCTGGTTCGGCCACACCGTGGAGTATATCGCCGATGAGGTGGCTTTGGCGCAGACCGAAGAAAGATAGGTCAGTAGAGCCAGGTCCAATGTAGAATGGAAACCAAGGCCACCGAATCTAACAGACAGCACAGCATGTTGTAGCACGTTGTCAAAACTGACATTGCAGATCACTTCAGCACAACGCTATGTGGTGTTACCGAAACCACTGGATGACTTGGCGCACTGCGAAGCGGGAAAAGATGATTAGGCAGAGTAAAGCAATATTTCAAAAAGAAAAGCGCCATGTGCGTGACAGTGAGGGGCAACTTCTCGGTCACCCAGTCAAGTCTACCAGCCTGGTCTTCGGCCACTCATTTATGGCTTTCGGCCCCTCATCTTCTTGAGGAATCAAGAATGCGGACAGCTGAGTATGAGACGTTCTAAACATTTTACATAGCTCACATTTATCACCTCAGATGTGGCCAAGTTGATTTCAAGCCCGGGAAGCTTTAAAACTAGGATAATCTGCTCAAGGTCCCTACCAACGAATTTGATTCTCCTTAATTTATTTAATTATTTATTTATTTATTTATTTATTTATTTAATATTTATTCATCAATTTAAGTATTTTTATATTTATTTATTTTTTATGTATCTTTATATCTATTTATTCATTCATTTTGGTGTGTATACTTTTGTATGCATCTGTATTCATCATTTATCCATGTGTTTATTAATATACTTTTCATTTTTATTTGCTTGTTTTTCTTAACGTTATTATTTCTCTTTTGTTGTAGTTTATTTTTAATCCGTAGCTCACTTGTTAGTATCCACCCAATAGGTCAGCATGACCCGGAAATTTCTCTATTTCATATTTCAAAACAATTTGTTTAATTGCATTTTAGTCGGACGAGACAGCTGACACCACCCAATTACAATATATGACATAATTATTCCCACATGAACAATGTATAATATACATACATATATATATATATATATATATATATATA
>NC_068983.1:45386879-45391069 GCF_001194135.2 Octopus bimaculoides
TATATATAGATAAATACGACGGGCTTCTTTCAGTTTCCATCTACCAAATCCATTAACAAGGCTTTGGTCGATCCGAGGCTATAGTAGAAGGCACCTGCCCAAGGTGCCACACAGTGGGTCTGAACCCGGAGCCATTTAGTTGGTAAACAAGCTACTTACCACACAGGCACTCCTGCGCTTGGAAAAAGAATGTATATACAGATAGACAGAGAGAATGAGAGAGATATAGGCAGAGGGAGAGAGAGAGCATGTACTCTCCCGTCGTTAGACGATATATGAGGGTTCGGCAATCTCTTGCCGAACAACCACACAGAATATTTGACTATAGTGATCAAATGTTTGTTTTCACAGAAGCTCATTAACTCTATTAAACCGATCGATATTATCTGTACAGGTGCACCATGCACTACATGTCAGATGACGAAATGATCGCAGAGGAGAGTGAAATTAAGTGCTTTTCTTAAGGACACAACGCAACGCCCGGTCTGGGAATCGAACCCACGATCTCACAATCGTGAGTGCTGCACCCTAACCACTAAGCCATGCGCCTTCACACACACACACACACACACACACACACACATGTCTGTGTATGTGTGAGTATGTGTGAGTGTGTGTGTGTGTGTGTGTGTGTGTGCGTGCGTGTGCGTGTTTGAATGTATTCATCCTTTCGGATTATTATTATTATTACTACTACTTCTTCCTCTACTACTACTACTACTACTACTACTAGTAGTAGTAGTAGTACTACTACTACTACTACCACCACCACCACCACCACCACGACTACTACTACTACTACTACTACTACTACTACTACTACTACTACTACTACTACTACTACTATTGAGCTGACAGAATCGTTACCATGCCAGGCAAAATGCTTAGCGGCACTTCGTCCGTCTTTACGATCGGAGTTCATAATCCGACGAGGTCGACGTTGCCTTCCATTCTTTTCAGGGTCGATGAAATATGTACCAGTTAAACACTGGAGTCGATGTAATCGACTAGCCACCTGCCCCAAAATTTCAGACCTTGTCATTGTCATCATCATCATTAAGATCCATGCTTAGTGCCTGATGATCGCCTTGAATTATTGAAATATTGGAATCCAATGAACCCAGCTTATTGTTCACAACAGATAGGCCATAATGTCTAAAACAACGTCATGGACAACAAGAATAACTGTTTCTAGCGTAGACAGAAGATCAGAGATTGTAACAGAGTCGTCAACTGTCACGTCCAGGTTTAGTGCGGGTATAGTATGAGTGAAGAGTGGGCGTATCGTCGCCGTAGAATGGGCTACGCTGCCTTGTTTGAAGGCATACTGCTTCCAGCCCATTTCCTTAAGGGTAACACATCTTCAGAATTTTTATGCGTTTCTCCATCCCATCAATATGGTCTCTATATGAGGTCTTCAAAACCACACCCTACGCTACGCAATTATTAATCATCGACTCCAGTGTTTCAGTGGTGTTTTATTTTGTCGAGAATGAATGGGTAAAAGCCAAAGTCGAACCTCGAGGAAATTTGAACTACGAACAAAAATAGTTCCGGCTAAATGACGCAAGGCATTTAGTCCGATGTTTTCTAACGAGTCTAGAAATCCACTGACCTAACTAACACCACTACCACCACCACCACCGCCACCACCACCACTACCACTATCAACAAAAGTAATGGTTTCTAACGTGAGCACATGGCCAGTAGTTTTGAGAAATGGGGTTAATTGATGACGTAGACCCCATAATTGAACCAGTAGATTATTTTACTGACTCAGGAGGAATAAAAGCAAAATTGACCTGCGTGGGTTTTGAACTCATAATGCAAAGAGCTGAAAGTAACTTCGTATAGCATTTCGACTGACGATCTAATGGTTCTGCCAATCTACCGCTTTCATGTAAGTAGCAGTTGAGCACTGGGATTGATGCAATCGGCTTACGCCCTCAACTGATATTGCCGGCCTTGTGCGAAAATCTGAAACCAAACATCGAAGTATTTATCGCGATTTGGAAATTGAGGCTAATGAAGGATAAAAAGATTCTGGCTATGTCCATATAGATTGCATCGATTCCAGTGCTCGGTTGCTACTGATGTTATAGACCCCGAAAGAATGAAAGGCAAAGTTGACCTTGGCGGAATGTGAACTCAGAACGTAAAGACGGACGAAATGCCGGTAAGCATTGTGTGCTGTGTGTTAGTGATTCTTCCCGCTCACCGCCTTAAATACCAGGATATGTCTTTTTTTTATGTTTCAACAGATGTTCGGATCGAATTATTCTCCTCCTCATAACTTCTTCAGGAGTGAAGCAAGGCTTGAGAATCCTCTGTGAAAGTAAACATCTTTAAAGCAATCATAATTAAACAGAGACTAACTTTACTAAGACGGACTAGTCGATAGACGTGTACTGTCTTCACATTCATATTTAAACGAAATTATATTGAATTCCGACGGCATTTGTCAGCTCTTCTCCTGAGTCCTAATATCTACTGGCTGAACTTCAACTTTCATCACGCTCATGCTTAATTTTCTGACCGTACTACATACATACATACATACATACATACATACATACATACATACATACATATACTTGTCTACATACATAGACACACGCCCACGCACGCACACACACACGCACGCATACACACACATACACGCACACACATATATACGCTACTATATAAAGAAAGAAATATTATGAGTAGACAATACGGAATAAATGCAAGTGTATATATATATATATATATACTGTATACATATGTATGTATGTATGTATGTATGTATGTATGTATGTATGTATTTATATATATATATAATTATATGTATATATATATATATATTATATATATGATATGTATGATATGTGTGTGTGTGTGTGTGCGTGTGTGTGTGTATACATGTATATGATCCATAAGTATGTGTATACAACTACATACATCTATACGCACAAACATACAACCACAAATACATATTTAACTATACACATATATGTCTAGAGAATTCATAAGTTAATACATAAAGAGTATGGAACTAAAAAAATTTTTCCATCCGGCAGTTTTTACTTTTCGTTTGCCGAGCCAAAATCTTTCAATAGAAAGTTACGTTTGAACCAGTTTGATGGTTGCAAAGCGGATGTTTACTTATGGAAACATATTGCACTCATATGTGATATTCATGACCAGTCAATGCTCTTAATAACACTGAGGTGAGGATATTTATTGAGCGCAAGAAAATAACAGAATAAAAAAAATTTAGGAAGTATCTGGGTGTTGAGCGCTCCAAGCCATATGGCCGAACTGTTAAGCCATATGGCCGAACCGACTCTCAGTGAAGGAGTCGAATTGTCCAAGTTCGAACTGGTTCGGAAATAAGTGTCAGCAAAATGCTGCCTCACTGACCTGCTTCACCAGTGATGTTTTCATTGTTATCGATTTTTGGAACCAAGGTCAACCATAATCTAATAGATATGCAATGAACAGTGATCCAGCGATGACTATCCCTTCTCTTTATTTCTTCTGGAATAATGTATCTAGGATTACATTGTCCAGTGTGTACTTACTATATGTATTTTGGGCTACATCATCAAATGCATCGTTCAGGCGTAGTAGTATAACTGCAGCTACATGATAATGCGACGAGCTGGCAGAAACGTTAGCACGCCGGGCAAAATGCTTAGCGGTATTTCGTCTGCCGTTACGTTCTGAGTTCAAATTCCGCCGAGGTCGACTTTGCCTTTCATCCTTTCCGGGTCGATAAATTAAGTACCAGTTACATACTGGGGTCAATATAGCCGACTTAATCCCTTTGTCTGTCCTTGTTTGTTCCTTCTATGTTTAGCCCCTTGTGGGCAATAAAGAAATAAGAAACGTTAGCACGCCGGGCGAAATGCTTAGCGGTATTTCGTCTGTCTTTAAAAATAAAAATTCATTGGCCTTTCAACATTGATATCAACAGTTAACATGCATTCAATGATACCTCTATTCTTTCAATTATTTTCATTGTTGCATTTTATCACATTAAGTTATAATTTGAAACAAGAAAAAAGCCTTATTGAATTCATATATGGACCGGCAAAGAAGAGAAAATATAACTGAATAGAAAAAGAGAGAACGAAAAATGAACTTGTGGGAAGTAGACCACTGCTTTAAAGTTTGTGTATGCGTGTGTGTGTGTGTGTGTGTGTGTG
>NC_068983.1:45391158-45398070 GCF_001194135.2 Octopus bimaculoides
TCTCTCTCTCACTCTCTCTCTCTCTCTCTCTATATATATATATATATATATATATATATGTACATGCAATGTATGTGTTATAACACAAAACCCACTTTTAAGTGAAGTTAAGTATTACCTTTTTGTATTAACACTGCTTATATCGCTATTAATGATGTGTGTGTGCGTGCGCGTGTAGGTATGCATGTATGATCCAAAATTGTTCAAAAAACAACTGTCAAAAGACCGGGACAGGTGAGGGAAGAACGAACAAATTGTATTAGTTTGGCACGCAAAGAAAAATGGAAGAGACCTTGACGTTTCGAGCCTATGTTCTTCTTCAGAAAGAATGAAAAGAAGAAAGTTGTCGGGGTTAGGAAATAAAGAAACAGAGAGAAAAACGTAATATATATATTATGTGTGAGTGTGTGTGTCTGCTTTTTCATTTGGAGAAGTGGCCAGACTCTTCTGTTTCAAACGAGGTAGGTGTTGGAGATTTGTGGACGTTTGAGTCAGTTGAAGTGTGTATTCATGTATGTTTGTGCTCAAGGATAACTTGTATTTGTCTGACATATCCGTTTCACTTTAGCATACAAGTGTCTCTGTTTCACACGTTCTACATTTCACTGTAGCGTACAAGTGTTTGTTCTTCGCTTTTATATGTGCATGTGTACGTGTGTGTGTATGTTCGGTGTGTGTGTGTGTGTGTGTGTGTGTGTGTGTGTGTATGTGCTCAAGAACTCCATACGCATATGTGAATGGGTGCATATGTCTAGCTCAGGAAATTCGCAGAGTGAGTGTCTCTGGAGCATTTGCCATGTTTTCATCTGTTTAGGATGGGAAATTCACATGGTGATTCTTTGGAATGTTCTGCGGGATTTAACTGTACCACTGATTGATTATATTTGAAGAATATGGATTAAGTTGATTTCTGAAACAGACTATTTCAAACGTCTCCATAGTTGTCTCTTTGATGCCTTTTTTAAAACTGTATTAATTGAAGAAACAATTATCAAGACAAGCGAATTAAATTCCAGTACATATTGATTTCGATCATCTCAAACAATTTCTACAATGTTTTGTCAAGAAAAAACCCAAAATAAACGGAGTTTAGATACAAATTCTATTCTGTATTAAATCTTGGCACAAGGCCAGTAATTTCAGTGGAGGGTGTAAGTCGATTAAATCGACCCCAGTGTTCAACTTGTATTTATATTATCGACCCCGAAAAGATGAAAGACAAAGTCGGACCTGAGCGGAATTTGAACGCAGAATGTAATGACGGCCGAAATGTCTCTAAGTATTTTACCCACTATCCCAACGATTCTGCCAGCTGGCTGCCTTTTTGTATTGAAGTGATAATTCTTTATAGCGGTTCTACAGCCTCATTTGTATAGTAGAGACAAAAATGAAATCGCAAATGTTTTTTCTAAATCTATTAAAAACTAATGTAGAGAAAATGGTTTCAATTAGGGCTGCAACAGTATATGGGAAATATTTTTTAGAAACATATATCATGTGGTATCTACCAATTTTATCTGCTAAATGGATTTTCACAACCTACAAACCTTTCATACAAACCCTTCTTGATAGATTACTTTCAAATATAATTGTCATTCCCTTCACAGATTTACCATAAAATTCAACTTGAGCGTTGCACAACAAATGTTAAAGTCAAAACATTCGTTCTATAACAGCCAGTTTTAAATATGTTTAAAAAAGCATGATTGAACTTAAATGCGTTTTACATATGCATACAACGACTACTGTAGCATACCAAATATATTTAAGATTCCATGCTGGGAATAGGAAAATAGGAACGTGAATTTTAATGCAAATCTAACGCTAATCGCTGCTTTAATCTGTTCCACTACAGACTGAAGTAGCTGGGTGCGTAGCAATGTCAAGTAGATTACACACTTCTCAATTATGTGTCAACAACTTATATAGAATTAAATATTTGTCAATCCATTCTCCATTTCATTGTTAACTTCCATAACTTTCATAACAATTTAGGATTGGTCTATTGTAATCCTATTGTATATATACACTTATACAATCTCCGCCAATTATCATAAATGGACGACCAAATGAACAAATTATTCGACCGGCTGCTTATGGGTGGGTCATCATTTGAAATCTGCTGCCGACAGGAGTCTATTTTTCTACTCCACTTCAGTCTATCTAGACGTCGGCAATGGGTTTAAGATATTTTGAGAATGTTATCTACGATAGGCCGGTATCCTATCCGGTAGGAAGCTTGTCTGTAAACTGTTTCATGTTCTTAAACAGCAACTAAGTACTCCAGCTTCGAATCACTCCGGTGTTCTTAAAAGATGTTTGCTCTTTACGCTTCCTCACGCACACGCACACACACACACACACACACACACACAAACACACACACACACACACACACAAACAAACAATTCATGCATTTCAGATAAATACGTACATTCACAAATATATACAAAGGTGCATATATGTATACATATCCTCCTTTGCATATAAGCAAGTATAATTAGTCTGGAAACAACAAGCTAAATGTGAAACTATATAGGTATTTGTTTTAAGTATCTGTAGACATCTACATGCTTAACAGTGTGTCTATTTTAATTAGCTTTACCTCTTGATACAGAGAACTATAGCAACAATAACGTTTATTTATCAATAAGATATAGTATTGTATACATACATACATACATACATACATACGTACATACATACGTGCATACATACATATATGCAGAATCGTTAGCACGCTGGGCAAAATGCTTAGTGGTATTTCGTCCGTCTTTACGTTCAGAGTTCGAATTCCACTGATGTCAACTTTCCCTTTCATCCTTTCGGGGTCGATAAAATAAGTATCAGTTGAGTAAGGATGTAATCGACTTAACTACTGGCTGAAATTATTCTGATCTGAAGCCCAAATTCACAGCGTCCACATCAGGTCGTGCTTGGTGGAGAGGACATGCTAGCACCTTCGTTCTGCAGTGGACTGAACATAGACAACCCAATCCACACACACACACACACACGTCGTTTCCACCAAACTGTCTTATATTTTACAGCGTTGGTCACCATGCGCTTCCTCGCATTGTTGTAACTTTCGAATGATACCACGTCGCTGGTTACGTGGGCAGGCTCACATTCGCTGGAATTGAACGCCAATCGGTCACAGATTTACCTATTTACAACGAAGTGGAATGAAGCAACGTGAGATGAAATGTTTTGCTGAAGAACGCAATGCATCACCAGTCTGAGAATTGAGAATCGAAACTAAGAACTTGTGATTGTAAGAGCAACTTCATAACCACTAAACCACACTCCTTCCAACATAACACACACACTCTCATATCAATATATACGTGTGTGTATATATACAAGGAAATGCCACAAGTAAATAGACACCCCATTAAACATCGTTTTACGTTTATTCTAGCTTGTAAAGGCTTATATCTTTTATTAATTGACATTTTCATGCTTCAGGTTCTATATATGCCTGTTTAACCATGTCATGTACAAACGAAGCCTTGGAACTGCCTAAATTTCAAGGAGGTCGTATTGTGGGTCATTCTTAACGTGGACATAGCCAGTGTAAAATCAGAAAAAAGCTTGGGATCCCGCTTTCTACAGTTAATAGAGTGATTGTGCAATTCAACAGAGACGGGAAAGAGTCCACATCACCTCGCCCAGGTTGACCAGGGCTCTCTCACAGGACCCTTCTCTGTATTAAGAGAAGTGTGGAAGATAATCCTCGTTGCAAGGCCTCTGACTTAGCAGAACACGTTAATGTCAGATCCAGAATAGTTGTCAAGTATCTCTACAAACTTGGTCGCTGTGGCAGAGCAGTAAGAATGAAGCCACTTCTTTGACCAGCCAATATCAAGCGAAGAAATGACTGGGCCAGTGAGATGGTGGAGAGGCCCCTAGCATTTTGGGACCGTCTCATATTCTTCAGTGAGTCCAGATTTGCTGTATATTCTGACAGTGGTCGAGTGTGGGTTTGGAGACTCTGTGATCAATGAAACATGGCAACTATTCTGCGATAATCTGGGGTGAGAGGGGGGCAATTTTGAGCAATGATCAATCAGAGCTCGTGGGTTGCGAGGGAAACATAAACTCAGGTAAATATATATCCATATTGCAGAAAGGACACATTCCAATTTTCTCCAGGGACGAAATGATTAAAGAAGACTCTTTATTTATGGAAGATGGGGCTTCTTGTCACACAGCTAAAATGACCCAAGACTTGTTGTATGAAAATGACATTAAAAAGCTTCCATGGCCAAGCTAGTAACAAGATGTGAATCGTATTGAACACCTCTGGGGCATAATAGACAGAAAGCTTCATAAAAGAACAAGAAAGCATCTTCAAAGCCAGCTATTTTGAGATTACTGCATGAAACTTGGCAAACAATTCCTCAAGAGAACATTCATCTGATCATTAACACACCTAATAGGGTCTTTGCATTGAAACATGCAAGTGGCATGTCTACTAAATATTAAATATTCATGTTATAACAATTAATAAATAATTTGAAAGTAAAATTTCAGATTTAAATAATTTTAACGATTAGAAGTGTGTCTATTTACTTCTGACATGTCTGTGTATATATACATACACACACGCGCACGCACGCACACACACGCGGACGCGCGTGCATGAGGAAAAGGGAAAACTGCTAACTCGGAAGCCTAATATGGAACCCTGTATACCCGCATACACACCCATACACACACACACACACACACACACACACACACACTCAACAGCTTCACACCCACACACACGCACGTGCGTGTGTATGGGTGAGAGGCTGTTGAGTGCGTGTGTGTGTGGTTGTGTATGCGGGTATATATATGTATATGTACATATATGTATAGTTTTTGGCGAGTATTTGGGTGAGCATGTGTGTTTCAAGCGAGGGTGGTTTAGTATATACATCTAGGCGAATGTACGGATTGGAACGATTACGCGAACACTATAGACTTTTCTACTCCCTTACCTTTACCCCCTCCTCTTACTTAGCGGTCTATGAGCTCTTTTGTCTTAATAACGGTCAACCACACAGTAATTTCCCTTTGGTTAACGGTCATTTTACACAAGAATTTTCAATGGCCGGATAACTAAAGTGATGTTGGCGTGGGGTCCCACCCCGGCATCCAAAACTCGGAGTTTTATCATGGCTACCGAATAAGTGTCACATATTTTTACAGATAAATTCCTCTATTTACATAATATAGAGGTCACTTTCTTTCTTTTGTTGTCCTTTCTATCAATATGTATATAACTATATATATATATATATATATATATATATATATATATATATATGTAGTCTCGTTTAAACTACACGAACCCACGAACCCATATACAAGTACATAAGCATATATTTATGAATGTCTGCTTGCCTGTTTGTCAGTTTGTCAACCTTCCTGTGTCTGCATCCTGTCTCGGTTATTTTAATCTCAATTACAAACATTAGGCAGACAGAGATAAAATACAGAGATGTCAATTGATAGGTTGGGCACGTCTGGGATTCTTTTTATCATTGATCTGCTCGATCAGGTTTGGTTTAATGATGAAACCACAACATGAAACCACTACATGAAACCACCACCACAACAGCAACAACAAAACCAATGATGACGATTGGAGTACAAATCTCAAGTGTGTGTGTGTGTATGTGTATGCAGGCATATTCGTGCATCTGAGTTTTTGCATGTATTCATTTACATATGTATATATTTAAATACACATTAATGAGATTAAATATCTACATACAAATATATATATATTGATTCAGGTGAATATGGTACTTAAGTTGAGACACCAGAATTTAGTATGGTATTATCCATACAGCTTCAAAATAAGGTGATTAAAATCAAAATAAGCAACAAGGATATCCAAAGTTAATGCACTACGATCGTTTCGTGTAATTTCATTAAATTTCTATATCTTTGTGCAGCTGAAGATTGCTCTGCAAATTATTTTTGATGTAATGTTTACATTGCTCAATTAAATGGGGTCACATGAAACGATTGTGCTGCATTAATCACAAGGCTATAGCAGAAGACACTTGCTTAAGGTGCACACACGAATATAAAAGTGTCGCTAGAAAGGTCACAGATGTGTGACGAAAGATTTCCGGACAATGGAAATGAGTTAAAGTTAAAAAAAATAAAAACAGTAATAAACGAGTGATAAACAAATATATAATGCGTGTGTTTATTGGGGGAAAAAAATGACCATATCGAAATACAACTATATCTGTTTCAACACCCGATTACACAGCAGGTATCTTGCAGCACAAACTGATAAACGTATATATATATAACCCACCTCTACTAGGCATACAGTTCCTGTTTAAAGATATTTTTATTTACTCGTCTCGACAATTTACACTAAATTACCTACTGGAATAAAGACAGACCACTCGACAAACATGTACCTATGATTTACGTTAATTTATAGCGGAATAGAGTGTTAAATTGAGATTGTCGACTACAGAGGGAGAAGCACAGAAGAAAAATAAAGTAATTCCAACGGGAGGAGGCGAGACAGATCACGCCACTCTCTCTCTCTCCTAAAACGATGTCATGACTTTCCATGCAGTTGTTGTTTTGACATGTGTGAAAATAACTCATAGAAACATTTAGACGTTTATGTATGTACGTTCATACTGATCTATGTATGTATGTATGTATGTATGTATGTATGTATGTATGTATGTATGTATGTATGAATACATATATAAATATATGAATGTATGTATATATGTATGTGTGGGTGAATGTATGTAAATATGTATCTGTGCATACGTGCATATATGTGTAAATAAATACATATGTATGTCTTTATGTATGCATATATATACACATACATATATATATATATATATATATATATATGCATGTAAACATACACAC
>NC_068983.1:45399024-45401451 GCF_001194135.2 Octopus bimaculoides
ATATATATATATATATATAAAAGTATATATATATGCACAGGAAAAGCTGAAAACGGAGACCAACGCTCAGGATGTTATTAAAACATTTATATCTTCATATCTTCTACATATGTTTCAATGGATGCATTCAAAAGACATCCGAGGCTAGAAGATCTATGATCAGCTATGCATCAATCACATCAGAAAAGATGTAAACAACAACTCATCAAATATACATTACACGTACACTCATACATATACTCATAGCACATGCATAAATACATACGTATACCTTAATAGACGTTTTCGACCATCTACTTATACGCATAAACACACGTTCACATACACGCACAAGAGTATACACATCCCAAAATGTTTATAAACGCAAACACATAAATACACAGATACACATTTACTTAAGCACATATACACGTTCGTATACAAACATAACATACATGTATACAGGAGCAAAACTAGATATATACGCATATACATATATGGAAAGGCAAGTACTGAGGGAACGCTAAAAATTAATTGTCGAGGGAACATACTTCATAGGGTGAGAGAAGAAGAAAAGATATTTTTAATGCATCCATCGAAACATATGTAGAAGATATGAAGATATGAAGATATAAATGTTTTAATAACATCCTGCTCCTAAATACGACTTACTTATACTGGAATCAAACCATACACAAGTGTGATCATTGTTACCTAGGATATTTAAGCAACATGTAGTTATCTTGTAATTATTCCTCTCGATCTTTCCTATAAATTGCTCACTCATACACTAGGCTTTATTTGAATAAACCCGAAAGCGGAATAAAGACCATTAATATCAACGCCTCTTTCAAGGATATACCTATTCCTTCAAGGAAGTTTTCCAGAAACAGCTCATGAATAAGACTAATTTTTTCAGTAACTGTATTAGATGGCAAGCCTTCTTCTTCGATAATAAGGATGTCAAAACATCCTGCTTTGACCAGAAATCTGAATTTTGTAAACTATTCAAATCTAAAAATAATCCTCCTCCTAACCCAGCTTTGAAACAATTTGAAGAGGATCTCTGGACTATTGGTAAGAATGTTAAATTCCATCGCTCTCCCTTAAGGAATAAACAGCTTAGATATTTTTTTTTGCTGTAGTTTCAGCTCATAGCTGCGGCCATGCTGAAGCACCGTCGTTTTGCTGCACTGTTATTACTGAGATCCTCCTCCAATATGTGGTACTTGGTGAAGAATGGAGTTTGATGTAGCTACCCTCATTTGTACCTCTTGCCGTGAGGTAGGTTCATCTGGGACTCTCGACAGGAAGAGGTCCAGCTTTGATTTAAAAACACCTACATCTATTTTGTGAAGATTCCTCAGGCTCTTTGGGAGAATATTAAAAAGCTGAGGGCCCCTGAAACCCAGGCTGTTGCAATAGCTAGTCCTGAAGCGCGATGGCATTGCTGGGGTCTTTGGCACTATGCAGTATCACCCCGTTCTGGCATTGGTGTAGCTTTCAATACCAAAATTTGGCACAATTCCTTCCAGGATCTTCCAGATGTATATTACTGCATACCTCTCCCGCTTTCTCTCCAGGGAGTAGAGTCTTAGCTGTTTCAGCCTTTCCCAGTAGGTGAGCAGTTGCAAAGAGGCGATCTTCTTTGTGAATCTTCTCTGGATTGCTTCAAGGTCCGCTGTTAATTTCACACTGTTGGGTAACCATATAATTTACAAAAGTCTCACATTTCTGGTTGTCAGACGATTCTAAAATGGTGTAAGGAAGTAAAATATATAGTGTTCAATGACATAAAGTAATCAGACAAATTAAAATCAGAATTTTAGTGGATTCAAGTGAGGATTAGTCCATTGTTCATTTAAAAAATTAATGAATGAATTAAGAGAAAGAATTTGCTGCCGATTTTGTAAATTTTGTCCTGAAGGAAAGGCCATTGCCTTGGATTTCCTTAATGGATTTTATATTGACGAAGTGAGACAGCGTCTTTTGAAACGATCGTAGAGATGAATTTGAATGAACTCTATTCTGGTTACCACTTTGCCCTTTATTCTTATATTTAGATTTATATTTTTATATTATTTTAGTTTCCTTGCCTTAAATCTTTAGTCGCTTTTAATATGCATAAATTTAATCCATATATTTTCTTCATTCGACTTCACTCGTATTACCCTTTTAGGTTTTATCACCTTTTATTCGTATATATTTGTATATTTTACACTATTGGGTTTTACCATTGGATGCCCATATATTTATGCTCGATTTATGATTATGTGGGAACGTTATAAAGTTGTTTTGACCAATTAGAGCGTTTATTCATTATACATTTCAGTTTATTTTTCCCCTCGTCTTATTGTTACCTGAGCACTTCCATCTGCAGTCCTATTTTTATTTTTGTTTTTATTCTTCAGTTTAACGAAATTATAAAATTATCCTTATATATATATA
>NC_068983.1:45404900-45407846 GCF_001194135.2 Octopus bimaculoides
TATATACAAGGTGTCCACAAAATCTGGGTACCTGAAGTAAATAAAATCATAACATAAGCAATTAAATATGAGAGATAATGATTTCTTAAAGTATGTGTTAATCCCCATGTACCCAGACTTTGTGGACACCCTGTATATATATATATATATATATATATATACATAATCAAATGTACATGATTATGTTTGTGTGTGTGTTGAAAAGCAACGGTTTCCAGGCAGACTGACGGTCTCCTTCCTTCGGCAAAACCTGTGTTTCACAGTATAAATGTCAAGTTACTTAAGTTTGTATGGCCTTGTGAGTTTTGAGTTCTGAGAAAAAGCAATTTTTACTTCTTGTTACCTGAGAGATCGGACACATTAGAAAACAACAGGAAGTAGTTTGTGGTTGTATCGTTCACATGCGCGAGGCGGAAGTGGTAGAAGGATTGGAAAGAAAATAAGGGAGAAAAACGCGGGGTGAAAGAACTGCAAGAACAAATGGCGTACTTCAGCTTTATATTTAAGAGATGAGGAATCATGTACATTATTTACATTAATTACATTCGACCGATATATGTCCTCATCCTGTTTGTTGTTAACACAACGTTTCGGCTACAAACAAGATGAGAACAAATATCCGTCCAATGTAAATAATGTAAATAATGTAAAGAATGTAAAAACATGGCATACTTATCTTTCGGATCACCTAGGATGCTCTTGGACATCGATGATATAACATCCCCCGTCGGCATCCAACAACAGGCTCTCTTCTGCCTGCCCTAGTTTTGACGTTAACCCACAAAGCCTCGCAGTATCGCAGTATTGCAGCACATTTTAATGAATTTGCTGTAGGCAGGCTGTAGGTGTACCCGCACTATGTTATATTAATCATTTCTTGTCGACAACTAAGTTGTCAACTATAACAGAAGTTTCTGTACTGATGCCAGGAACGCCCGATCAACTCTCCGATCCAGTGCTGCGTGGATCAACACTCGCGTCACTCCGAAGAAAAATGCCCTCAGTCATTGGTTTCCCGCCTGACTTCAGATCGACTGTCAGATCCAAGTTCTACCTGTCCAAAAGGCTCATGCCAAGTTGAGTAAGAGCGATGCGCATCCACTTTCTTACATTAAGATACTAAGTAAGGTGTTCTATGTTTTAACCAGACACCTTGTTTCACACAACATGAATATTCTATCCAGTGTAGTGCGGAGATGTTAGGTAACACCATTTGATGAAATTGGAAGTGAACAAACTACGCTTCCGGCAAACGTGGGTTAGTCTCTCTTTAAATGTAGACGGCCAGCGAGACTACATTATTTGTTATTCTATCATACTCATATTAACACAAAACTTTACGCAATTAGGGCATAACGCCCTCTCTACATGACCTGCACATGTCTCAAGTTTAATCACATGGAATATCCACCAGTTCCGAACTAGTGTGTCACCATTCAGAGCAATAAAGTCTCCAATACCTATGACTTGCATCAGCTGATATGTTTCTGCTCTGCTTCCTTGCTCCATAGCGGCGCATGAAATCTCTACCCTCGAGTTTGACCGTTAACGATCTGATAAACACATTCTGAAACAAATCTAATTCATGCTTGGAATTGGTATCTACCAAAAACAAATTTGATTGAAAGTCTACAATAAGCGTTTCTGAACACCACTCGTTGCCATGTTGCCTTAGCTTGGATCGCTTCTTTGGCATACATCCCTCAATAATATCATCAAAGAGAACTTCGATGCAACCGGTTTTATATCGAAACCTGGGAATAGTAGAATTAGAAGAATGTAGTGTAAAATGATCGGGCGGCTTTACACTCTTCCCGTTCTCAAATCCATGCAGCATTCTGCAGCAGTATACTCTGCAATGGTGATGTGATGAAATGGACGTAGATCTACGTTTCATCGCCTGAGAGGCAGATATCTGCAATCTGGTAAAGTGTCGTATGCTCACCGATAGTGTTTTATAGAAACTAAAACAGTGAAAATATTCGGCGTCAGAGGCTCCCAATCAACTTCCATCCTTCGTCTCTTTGAATTCGCATCTACTTAACGCCAACTTTCTAATAGACACCTTCCTAACAGATATCTTTCTAATACGCAATCTTTTTAAACACAATTCTTATACCATGAAATATTAAGAGTCCCGCCACAAAGAATGGCTTTTTCAGCACACATCGTTCTCGTGCAAAATTTGTATTTCGTCGTGAATTTATTCAAAACATACAAGTCTCACATTTACTCTTCGTTCTAGCACTTATCATATTCACTCAGTATTCATCTAAAGTAAATCTCATTCGATTTTTCACTGTTTGTCTGTCTTTCTCCACTCTACATAGACAATCTTCGACTAAAACTTTTACCACTATAATCCTTTATAAAAGATTACCTTCATTTCTTCCTTCTGAGGATGAAAAAGACCCCTACTTTATGCATAGCTTAAGTTCATTTGCAGAGAAATGTATCATATGCACATCGAATTCTTGAAGCAGCAGTAAGAGACATGCAGCACATCTCATTACTTCCATATTTCTTAAGATCAACTTTATTCTAACAACTTTATTGTAACAACGCAGCAATACTAGTTAAATAAACGAAGACTATGATCTAAACCCATACAAGTTGTTTTCCCGCTCTCCTTTATGCAGTTCAGTGATAAACCGCCAATATTCATTCATTGCTAGGCATCTATAACATCACTGCTTTTCGTTTTAGTCGCAGTTTAAACCAGAATTTAGGCGATAAGTCAACTTGAGTACTTACTGTGTATATCTATTACGTAACCTCATTATACGCAGTTTTACCTTAACATACTCTCTCCTTCTCTCTCTGTCTCTGTCTGTCTGACTGTCTGTCTGTCTGTCTCTCGCTCTCTCTCTCTCTCTGACTCTCTCTCTCTCTCTCTCTCTCTCTCTCTCTATATATATATATATATATATATATATATATATATAT
>NC_068983.1:45408145-45409509 GCF_001194135.2 Octopus bimaculoides
ATATATATGTATATATACAGGCAGCACAGATACATTTACGTCTCTTGAGAAATATGCAGAAATACTTCTCTGTATGTTGCTATGTTTATCTCAAGATATCTGTTATATAATGTGTGAAATATCGAATAATGAGTTTCTTCGAATAGCGAACATCAGCCACAACGAGGAAATTTGTGCCTGCGTAAGTACGCAATGAATTGTGGCAATAGCCATAAAAAATGTATGAAAACGTTATTAAGGAATTTCATTAAAGCAGCATGATCTCATAAAATGAATATACAAGAGTAAAAGATATAAAGCGATTTATGATTTCCTTTAAGCTTGCATGAACTAGTTAACATATCATTTGGCATGAAGTTAAAATGTCAGTAATTTGTCTGGTGACCGCGTTATATTTGTAGTCAAAACCTTTAACAATAAAATGGCCCGGTTCACCTCATTACAAATAAGTATTGCATCGTAGAAAAAGCTTATTGTTTCCGTGCCACAGCAAGTGACACTAAGTGATTTCTCGACTTGGTAGAAACATCTTAATGAGAAGTGCAGTTTGCCAGGTACGAACTTATTGGTTTCCCAATGCGTTTCACCTTTGTTGGCGGCCATAGCACAGTAAACTGGCGTGTTGAAGTCATTGTTGATTCCTTTGCAGTTTGGTACCATAGACACAAGACTTCATCCTGCATGAAGCTACGATCATATGAGCGTTTGTGCGTGTGTGTTTGTGTGAGTGTGTGTGTGTGTGTGTGTGTGTGTGTGTGTGTGTGTGTGCATGCTTGTGCGTGCGTGGACATGTGTGTGTTAGCGTGGAAAGAGACACGACTTGAAGGTTATTACGACCCAGAACCTTTCTAGAATTCAAATTCCACTTGAAAGGAACATGATTCCTTCGCCGAGGAAATACAAGAGAATATGACGAGACCGTTACTCAGTATCCTCCAAAAGGAGTTTCAGGAATGCTTCCATCGAAGGAGATTAAATCCTGGATTAATATGTGCAGATACTTTAGTCTATCAGACCGCGGCGTATCTTACTATAATTACATATTCAAACCATGTAAAGCTCTCAGTAATTAAATAACTCTCTTAGCCGAACTAGTTTTACTGCCTTCGGTTCTGTCTGTCTATATATATGTCTCTTTCTCTATCTCTCTCTCTCTCTCTCTCTCTCTCTCTCTCTCTCTTTCTCTTTCTTTCACTCTCTCTTTCTCTCTCTCTTTCTCTCTCTCTCTATCTGGTTCCCCTTTCTCTCCTAATCTCTCTCAATTTAACTCACCCTGTTTCTTTTCATATTATATATATCTATATATATATATATATATATACACACACATGAACACACACACATAGTTATCTACATACACTTAT
>NC_068983.1:45410220-45414594 GCF_001194135.2 Octopus bimaculoides
ATATATAGATATATAGATATGTATATGCGATGTATGTGTGTGTTTCAAATAAGAACTAAGAAGGAAAAGTGAAAATGTGTGTGTGTGTGTGTGTATCGTTAGTAAATCATAAATCTAAAAGAGAAGAACACTCTTAGTTGTAGAGCAGTAGATTGTTTAAATAAAGATAGTTATGGACGCTTCATAGGGTTACCCAAAACTTCGCATCCATAAAGCGCTTGGCGTTACATACGTCTCGTTAGATTAGGATCTTTATGGAAGCGAAACTCTCGCTAAACCTATGAACTGGACATAACTATTTTTATCTAAACGCACACACACACAGACACACACACATACACACACATGTATGCATGTATGTATGTATGTATGTATATATATATATATCTGTAAAAATATGTGACACTTATTCGGTAGCCATAATAAAACTCCGAGTTTCGGATGCCGGGGCGGAAACACACGCCGCCACCTCTTCAGTTATCTGGCCATTGAAAAAAGTCCTATACATAGTCCTTTAGTTTTTCTGAGCCCTGTAAAAACAAATCGGAAGGTTGTGCCTCCAATTAGACCTTTTGCGACATCCTTAAAGCCAAAATATTTTCAGCAATCATTGAGTTTAATTATTCATCCGTATTTGTGGTTTCTCCACGATTTTCACCGCAGTTACAAGCCTATTTATATATGTACCCATCGTTGAGTAATTATTACATCAGTGGATCTGCTAGCTAGGAAACATATGAAGCCTGAATTACCTACACTGTTTCCTCAATTTGGATTATTATTCATATTCACGTTATATATATGTATGGTTAGTGGTATATTCGCGTTTCATACAAATGAGTATAGAGGAAATAAGTAATCTTTATTTCCACAGACTCGAATTTGGCGGCGACAGGTCAATGTAGGCAAGTACCGCAGGTGGCTACTTAGCGTCATTCTAGAGGCCAGGATTGACGGCAACATCTGGTACGATCTTTAATGACCTGAGTATGCACCAACTTAAGCTGGTGCTGCAAAGTCTGGAAATCCCTTTAATCACCTTGGCCATCTACATTCTCATACAAACTCAGTTGCCTTAATTATATCCTCCCACTGAGCGTATTTGTGCGAGAACGAGAGAGTGAGCCTGATGTACGCGCAGTCATTTTCCATTTGAATAAAAAAAATGCTAATCTAGTATCTGTGTCTACTGTAATACTGCGTCATACGCAAATGACAGATTGCCACTAAGTATCAAATAGTCTCTTAAATATATTTGTAAAATAAGATTGTATGTGTCTATTTGTCACTTTTTGGCCTTGACTTTCAAAAACAATTCATCAAGAAATAGAAGCTTTGCGTCTTTTGTAATGAAAGAAGAAGGTGTCCTAGAAATAAATATCTTATTGTGTCATTCATTTGATTCGTCTCTCCCTTTCTTCTTTGATAGCCAGGTAACCTAGCTATTTGCCGTGGAGGAGACTAGTCTAGCCTGAAAGATCGTACCTAGTTAAAGTTAAGTATCTAATATCATATCTATGCGAGGCCATTTTCCTTTTATCAACATATATATTTGCACATTTCTATATATTTAGCACATACATTTATTTTTTTTCCATTTTCGTATATTTATATCTTTAGTGAGTGTATATCAAAGTTAAGCTTTGGTTTTCAATGCACCGCAATAAACTAAATACATGTAGTATACTAGAAAAAAATATTAAACTAAATCTGAATGTTGTTACATCAAAACATTACTTAGAGTAGATCATCGAGGCTTGATGGACCAAATGATATTTCAAATGCTTGCATTTGTAGCTATATTATAATTCAATCTACCTTTCCTTTAAGTCCTCTTATCTACAAAACTATAGTTTCAGAATTCATGGACCATTGTTTGCTCTTATGGGAATACACTGACACATAATACAAATTAATGTAAAGTAGTTGCGGGTTTTGAAATGTATCAAAAACAGTAGCACAGGCCAAAGTGATATTCAATTCGAGGCTGAAAGAGTTGTTAAAAATACATTATGAAGAAGAATGTATTTGTAAAACTCCAAAGCTTGTAGTTTAATCAATCCGTTAGTTTAATTAAAGGAATTGATTAAACTAATGGAAGACGTCTTAAGAAAGAGGTCTTCTACATGCACTAATTCAGATAATTTTAGGGCAAAAAAGGGCGGATGTAAATTTTATTATGTTCGTTTCTGATGGGTTCTCCTGGCATTACCCCAAAACTTTTGGTAATTCTTTTGATGTATAATTCGCAAAGTTCTTGCAGCAATCCTTCTCTTAAAGTTGTATTATTCTAAAAAACAAATGTGATCCTACATCTCATTCAACTGTCTATACTCTAAATTCCATTGACTGGTATTCTGCTTGCAATATTTATGACAACAGCAAACTAGCAAAAGAAATTGTTATTTTGTCTGTTGGAATGCATCTCCATAATTGTCGAGATATATTAATGAAGCTGTAAATGACGCACTTCGTAAACTTTTACAGAATGGCTTTCAGTGTCTGACAAGTCCAGGGTGTTTTGGTGCGACTTTGCACAGCATTTAATGTCTTAAAAACAATTGGCGGAGCTGCTTTCGTGAACATAGAATCCATTATTCGTTTTGGAAGTGAGTGAAGGTCCTGAAACTTTCACAAATATGCCACAAGAGAGTCAGTAACATTATAACTGGGCTGACTTTTGTTTTGAAAATAGGAATTGGAGGAAGGAAGGAATAAATAAATTCTAATGGCAAGACTGAATTACCAAACAGTGCTAGGGTTGTAACAAATTTACGCGAAATGGTGTGCTGCGTACATGGTGGGGGTGGTCGATCGAAGGGTGACGCTTTATTTGCAGGCGGCTTTTGAGTCTACTGGCTAAGTCTATATAAGGGGCAGTGGTGCCAAATTCAAGGGCTGCTCTTGGTGGCATACATTCTAGCTAGGCCACAGGAAATGGCATTTCTTTAAGAAAACTATTGTATTATGTAATCTTTACAGAACAGGCAATGCTATCTACATAAAAGTTCGTAGTGTAGCCAACATCAACTCCTTAAACTCTCCCATGGATTAGGTTTTACGATGCAATCCACCATTAATTTTCACTGATTCCTGTTTTATCGGGCAGTCCTCTTTCTTCCTTACCATTTCTGGTGTTGGGTCAAATAATGTGGAAATTATCAATATATTTGATGGAAATAGTCATTTAAAAAGGTATTGATTTTGGCGATAAGGAAAACAGTTCGTACAACCACACCACGGAGTTCTTGAACAGCCGTAACTTTTGTGAAGTGTACCCATCTGTATTATTGACAACAGAAAAAGTGTGGAACGACGTGTCATGATGCCATTGCGATATTCAAGCGAAACTTACAAACTTGGCAACAGAACAAAAGTTAAAATTTCGAATAAAATATCTGCACGAACGCATGAATGAAGGCCACAAAGTTACAAAATGAATGTATGTCATTTAAGTAATCTCATAAGAGAGTTCAAACGTTTAGCCTTACGCGATTACAGCTTGTAGTTTGAGTAATTTCCTCAATGAAAGTCAATAAATCACAGGGATTATATTTGAATAAAATGAACAGCTACACAACTGAATTTATCCAAGTGTTGAATTAATACTGCGTAAAATATGCCTATTTTTCATAACTGAAATACAGCAAATCTCTAGTTTAGCAGAGCGCAGTTTAATGTTTATCGGATTTACCGATATAGTACTACCGTTACAGTCACAGGAAAATGCACATCTGATAAGCTATCAAAATAAAAGTAAAAATTATAATTGTTCATGATAATAAATTTTACATTACATCGTGATTAGGTCCCACTGCGCACTAGATTGGGTGTCTTCCTCTATAGCTTGGGTTGACCAACGCCTTTTGAGTGAATTTAATAGATGGAAACTGTGTACCAGCTTCTCATAAAATGCATGAATGTATGTGTGAATGATGGTGGTGTGCTTACGTTTTTTTTTAAAATTCTTCTTTATTTGTTAAACTATTTTGTTGTTGTACTTATTAAGTATTAATCATCAATATGTACCTTCATCAACAACGATGCTAAATGCTACCAAGCAAAGCGACTGCGGAGCAGACAGCCAGACAGACACACACATACACACACAAACACATATAATATATACACACGCGCACACACACACAAATACATATACTTATGTGTGTGTACATTCGTTGTGCGTAAGCCTGTGCATATATATGTATATGTGTATATATATATATATATATATATATGTGTGTGTGTGTGCGTGTGTGTGTGTGTGTGTGTGTATGTGTGTGTCTATGTATATGTGTGTGTGTATTATATATGGATATGGATGTGTATATATGTATGTATATTTTTATATATGCCTGTGTATTTATATATATA
>NC_068983.1:45414942-45415828 GCF_001194135.2 Octopus bimaculoides
GAGAGAGAGAGAGAGAGAGAGAGAGAGAGAGAGAGAGAGAGAGAGAGAGAGAGAGAGAGAGAGAGAGAGAGAGAGAGAGTCGTAGAGAAGTGCAAGTAAGAGGAAATGAGGGAATGAGAGACCTTGATGAAGAGAAACATATCTCTTAATTTCTTCGTCATGGTTTTACACTTGAAAACCTGATAACGCCTGCACTTGAAATAAGAAATAATAAAATAAAAAATGAAATAAGATAAGAAGTATACAGAATTTGAAGAGACGCAGAAAATATAAATAAAATGAAATGGAAGGCTCTGAGTCACAATGTAGAGACTATGTTTATTCATTGTTTACATATAAGAAATGTGTAGAAGGAAACGGAGGGAGAAAGGTTTGAGATGAGAGATGGGGAAACAGACGGTGAGAGAGAGAAAGAGAAGAGGTGTATGTTGTGGAGCGAGAGTTGAGGAAGAAAGTCGAAACTTGTACAGTGAAAAACAGAGGGATAGAGAATGTATATGTGTGTGAGAGAGAGTATGTGGGGAAATACTAGCATCCGCACGCACACATCAGCAGATCTATCCATTCACATACACGCACCCATCTATGTTTGTATGTATAAATGTATCAATCCCTCCCACTCTCCCTCTTCGCATACGTAAATACATACATAGATACATGTACACACACACATATATATATATATATACATATTTATATATATAAATGCCTATACATGTACACATACATATATACATGCATTCACATGCGCACACACACACACACACACACACACACACACACACACACACACACACACACATATATATATATATATGCATGTACATGTGCACATACAGTTATGCATGCATTTGCATGTATATATATATATATATATATATATATA
>NC_068983.1:45416458-45417650 GCF_001194135.2 Octopus bimaculoides
TATATATATATATATATATACGTGTGTATGTATAGATGTAAGTATGTGTGTGTGTGTGTGTGTGTGTGTGTTTAGAGAGAAAAAAAGAGAGACTGACTGAATAGGTGAGTGAGCAAAAGAGAGTTGTATAAGAGAGGGACATAAAGCGGGAAGGAGGAAAAGAGAGAAAGAAACACTTATGTCATTCATTGCATTAGCGCTGTTTTCACACTAAGATAAGTAGAATTCTGTGATTCTTTCGAGTGTTTCCTCATTCATATTAACTAACAACACAGCCATAGCTGTCTGCCTATAGAAAAATATACACTGTTATCATACATACATGTAAGACTGCGCATGTAAACACACATATATACATAGAGACGGAAACACATGCGTATACGCATATATATATATATATACATAAAGAGATATATTCATAGAAATATATTTTGCTTCAGAGCAGACATATATAGACACACCCATATAGGAAAAAGAATAATAAATAACATGCACGCAGGCACATACAGATGTACACACAACCTCATAGGAAATATAAGTAACACGGTTATAATTGCGCGCACGCACACACACATTTAGACGCACAGACACATGCGCGCACATACACACACGCACAAACCCGTATACAAACGCTTCACAAACATACCCATAGGCGTACACATACGCTTAAGCATACACCCTAGCGTAAAAACGCTTACTGACACACACACACACACACAGACACACACACACAACCACACACACATACGCAAGCACATACATATGCGTACACATGCACGCGCACACAGTCATGAACATCTTGACGCATACATATATGCACACATACATCTACAACAAAACGCACACATAAGGAGACCCGTATAAATAAAAGCCGTATAGACGTAGGAGTGGCTGTGTGGTAAGTAGCTTGCTTACCAACCACATGGTTCCGGGTTCAGTCCCACTACGTGGCACCTTGGGCAAGTGTCTTCTACTATAGCCTCGGGCCGACCAAAGCCTTGTGAGTGGATTTGGTAGACGGAAACTGAAAGAAGTCCGTCGTATATATGTGTATATATGTATGTGTGTGTATATGTTTGCGTGTCTGTGTTTGTCCCCCCAACATCGCTTGACAACCGATTCTGGTGTGTTTACGTCCCCGTAACTTAGCGGTTCGGCAAAAGAGACGATAGAATAAGTACTAGGCTTACAA
>NC_068983.1:45418124-45421393 GCF_001194135.2 Octopus bimaculoides
AAATGCTTATGTGCACGAAATCAAACTTACATACGAAACCAAGTACACACACGCGCACACACACACACACACACACACACGCACGCACACACACACGCGCACACACACGCGCACACACACGCACACACACGCAAACCCTCTCGCGCGCCCGTACACACGCACATATACACATATGGCTAAACCAACGAAGTGGTCGCTAAGTGGCCACTTGACCTGCTAGAAATAGCAACCGAAATCTCTCTCAAATGCCACCATACCAGCTTTAAAAAATGCGTAAACTAGTGCAAAATTCTATGTTTTGGTTCTGGAGGCACTTTGCATTCTGTCTGGGAAAATGGTACAACTGATACAGCTGGAATGTCTTCGACTACGGGTCTGCTTAATCAGGACTAATTTGGACTAAACAACATCAACAATAATAGCAACGACAGACGCATTAAATAGTGCTAAGCAAGGCATAAACGCATACAAAAATAAACACGCATGCACATAAACATATAAACACTAATCAACGAAAATGATGTAAGCATACGCATATTCACGCACCGTAGTATTACATATACATACGCGTAGTCGTCTAAGTACCTTCTATCGGAGCATGTCATTAAAGTTGTATGTACACACTCAAGTACCAGAAATGCACAAACACATAAGTACACAAGTGCAAAAGTATTGAAAGTGACATAAGCACTCACAATAACTCACAACTTGACGAGCCAACGAGGAAGCCTCTAAGAGGTCGCTTGGTCTGCTAAAAATAGCCACCAGGTGATCTAATCGCCTAAGTACCCTCTACCAGAACATGTCATTACACATTTACATATTGAAATGCACAAATTCATAAGTAGACGAGGGCAGAAGTATTGAAAGTGACATAAGCATCCGTGATAACACACAACTTGACGAGTCAAAGGGGAGACCTCTGAACAGTTGTTTGGTCTGCTGAAAATGACACCCAAATTTCCTTCGAATCACATTCTTCCGTCCTAATTCAAAAATTGTCACTTCGGATATTGTAGACCTTCATAGATTTAAAAAAAACTGAAATGCCGTTGCTCATGTTTCGATATGAGAGTACAGAGAATCAATAGCAAGCTATAGGTCTACAAATTGTCATAGAAGAAGTTATGCATACAGACAGATCAGTGCAGAAATACACAAGTACACGTGATACACACAGATACACACCAGGATGTATAGGCACGTATATTCATACATTTTAGTTAAAAGGCAAGAGAACACTAAACACAAAGTAAAAGAATACTCCGTCGGTGTCAAGGGCGAGTAATGATTGAATGATTATTCCATATAAATATGTACTGTCAAAATAAGATTATGCTTAGGGCATCAATTGAAGGAGGTATCACAGAGATTGAGATGTTTCCAGGGATGGATTTTACCACGGTTGTAAATGGTACTGCTGAACCGAAACCAAAAAATGTTTAATAATTTGAAATGTTTCCTCCTTAGGTATGAGTAAATACTTTGTTCTTGGGGCGTGCTACTGAGTATTAAATAATAATGATTTCAAAATTTGGCACAAGGCCAGCAATTGTAGGAGTACTCAGCTGGCACTGGTGTTTTTATCGATCTAGAAGGACGAAAGGCAAAGTCGATCGACGCCAAACAAATGCAAGGGAAAGTTGATCTCAGCAGAATTTGAACTTAGAACATAAAGAGCCGGAAGAAATACTGCAAAGCACTTTGTCCGGCGTGCTAACGATTGTGCCGACTTACCACTTAGAATGGTTTCAAATTTTGGTAGCATTTGGAGGGGGGGATAGGGTAAGTCAAGTACCGACCGCAGTGCCCAACTGGTACTTTATTTTATTGCTTCTGAAATGAAAGAAGGCAAAGTTGACCTCGGCGGGATTTGAACTCAAAACTCGCTATTCATTGATTTAATGTATAAGTGACTGAGTCGTCCAGAGATACGTCTATGTTTAGCCTGAGATAGTGTAAAACAACGTATAGAATTCCTGACCTTTTGAGTTACAGACACAATCCATCGGGCAGGCTTCTCGGAATACTCTGCCGGCGTAATTTTGTTCACAAAGCTTGGACAACCCGGGGCTATAAAGAAAGACACCGACCCAAAGTGCTACACAATGTGACTGAATCTGGTATCTCGAGAGAATGACCTAAAGTCTAAATCATTTGGGCCACTCGGCGTCAATTTTACACAAAACACACACACACAAACACACACACAAGCACACACAGAGTATTACATATTCCCATAAACACACACACGCACATTCCCAGAAACAGACGCACACACACATACTCACACACACTCAAACACAATGGGGTACTCAGGAGTGTGGTATTCCTTTATATTTCAGCAAACGCAGAAGGTAGGCTTCTAGTGCCTAACACCAACATCTTAACCTCAGCCTCTTGAACGTTAGCGTACCCTAGTTCCTAATACTCATTTCCATCACTGCACACAAACACACACACACACACATGCACACGCATACACACACACGCGCACATAGAAAGCTCATACACACAGTGATAGAAACAGTAGGTGCGCAGATTAGGATGGCATGTAGTTTCTCCTCTTAACTACCCAAAGTCAGGCACTTGGACTTTAGCGTACCCTGCTTCCTAACATCCGTTTCCATCAGTGCATGCAGACCTTCAATCAATGAAACACACACACACACACACACACACACACACACACACACACACACACACACACAGGCACAGAAGGATACACACACATACACGAACTCGCAGAAACATACACGCAAATACACCCACTAAAGAAAAACAAAACAGAAATGAAAATCAAAACAAGATACAAACATACCAAAAAAATGTGTCACATGAACATCCTAGTGAAAAAAAATTTCCTTTTCCCCACTTTTTACTCCCAACATTTCTACACACCTACATATAATGCCTCTGCATCTCTGTTCTTCACTGCCTTACTCATTCTCTCCTTCTCACACAAGCACATACACGTGCACAATATCCCATGCGTTACAATTCTGTTTATATATCTCTATGTATAACACAAATCCACTTTACTCCTCCTTCTTTACCCACCTCTCTCTTTCTATAAGACACATACATACACACAAGCATTTCCTATGTGCAGTAATTCCTTTTTCTATTTTAATACTTCTCGGTGGCCTGTCGAATGGACACAAAAAGAAGTACACACTGACACACCTACACAGTATACATACATAGACACACATACACATACACATATATATACGTAGGTATATATATATATATATATATATATATAT
>NC_068983.1:45426146-45427035 GCF_001194135.2 Octopus bimaculoides
AGGTGGTGTAGGCAACAAACAGATGTATTAGTTTAACGCTCGGGAAGTGAAGAAGTCTTTAATGTCTTTTAATGTCTCGAGCCTCCACTCTTTCACAGAAAGGAACACAGAAAGAAACACAGAAAGAAACAAGGAGAGAAAATAAAGAATGTGTAATGGCTAGCGATCTAACATGGAAAAAAGCAGAAAGTACAAAAAAAGTTTAGAAAGTATAAAAAAGTTACGAAAAGTTCAAAAGGTTCAAAGATCTTCGAACGTCATGGTGTATTGGAGCGATTTTTCATCAACAGAGGAGTCCAGTGTAATCCATGGGCAGGAAAGGTGCAGCTGAAGTGTACGATAGTAGAAAGGCCAGGTAGAGAAACCGTAAAAGTTCGTTGGCAGATGAAAGGAGACAGGATCAACTGGTGCGATTACGTGAGCGTGTAATATATATATATATATATAGATAACATATCGATAGATAAGACATATATATATATATATATATAGATGATATATCGATAGATAAGACATATATATATATATATATACACAGAGGGAGAGAGATAGACAGAGAGACACAGAGAGACAGAGAAAAAGATACATAGATAGGTACATACATACATACATACATACATAGGTAGATCGATAGAAAAAAGATAGATAGATAGATAGATAGATAGACATAAGTTATTAATGCCAAACGAATGTGTGAAAGAAGTGCACCATAACATGCGTTTATTTTTATTTTTATTAAAACCAAAATTGAGAGTTTATCTCGCGAAACTCGAATCGTGAGAGAAACTCTCAGGTTTAGTTTTAATAAAAAGAATACTAAACACAAAGTAACATTTGGATATATGAGTATATATAGATATAAGTGAATGTGTGTGTATGTGCGTGTATA
>NC_068983.1:45428000-45428632 GCF_001194135.2 Octopus bimaculoides
TATATATATATATAATGATGATTACGATGATGATGAAGAGGAGGAGGAGGAGGAGGAAGAAGAAGAGGAAGGGGAGGAAGAGGAGGAAGAGGAGGAGGAGGTTTGAATATATCTAAATTGCCATTCTTCTCCGTGGGTTAATTACTTGGTTAACTCATTTGTTTCATTGGTGCTGGGCTTTATGTAATTCCACAACTAATTTCGCCTGTAGCTAAACCCTCAAACATTTAACCTGCTTTTCGTTCGAACCAATTTTCGCCAATTATTTTATTCTGATGGCTGTAACGTGATACAATTTCATTTCTTTTGTTGAGCAAAGCATATTTGCTGCATAATCACGTTATATGTTATATTTTTAGACATTTAAGCATACAATCAACAACAGTTATATTTAGTACTCGTTTAGTTCTTAATAGTACTGCCTATTGTGTAATGTCGAAATTTTATGTCCCACTTCTACGACCTGGTCACCGACAGAATTCCATTCTAGCTACATTGAGATGTAATGAAATTGTGTCAGTTACCAGGACACAGAAATACATACATACATACATACATTTGTGTCAATGCATGCACTCATATCAATTGGTATAAAAATATATATGTATGTATATATATATATATATATATAT
>NC_068983.1:45429184-45430420 GCF_001194135.2 Octopus bimaculoides
ATATATATATATATATATATATACGCACAAACATATATGAATATCATATATATATGTATACATATATATATAGATATAAATATATATATATTTATATATAGATAGACAGATAGATAGATAGATAGATAGATAGATAGATAGATAGATAGATAGATAGATAGATAGATAGATAGATAGATAGATAGATATACACAGATGTAACCCCGTCTACTGTTAATAATTGACAATTAATAGTTATTTTTTTTGCGGCCTGGTTTTGGTTTTGATGTTGATGCTTTGACGTCTGGGACCATGTATGCTTACCACATGTAAGATGTAGGTTATTTGCTAAATTAAACGCCAACAACATCATCTGATGTAGATACTGCACATTGTCATACAGACACACACACATACACACACACAATCACACACAATCACACACAGACACACTAAAAGAAAAAACCCACAAACACACTTTCGCATCCCACAACTATCCCCACCGTAATCATGTCTACTACCTCTACGTCAGACTCACCTCTGTGCATCGAAACAAGAATAATAACTATTAGTAACATATGTATTCTATTTCTCTCTCATTCACGCTGCTTGTTTATCCCTTGGGACACGAAGAGGATACACACATAAATGCACACTTACATATTCGCGTACACACACACACATGTACACACGCATATATATTCATATATATAAGCATATATATTCGTCAGCATACATATACAGTCACATACTTATAAGCATATAAAACAATTATGAAAGAATATATATATCAAAGGATAATTTTTCTAGCGGATGATTGTACAATGAAGATAGATGCATTGACGTAGCAAAGCTTAGACGAAACCGGAGGCTAAAAAGCTGTTGTTATTAGCAACAGAGACAAATTACGTAAGCATGGCACCAGAAATTTAGACAAGAGGCACCAATCTTCTTGGCTATTGAAACTTGATAAAATCTCAAAACCATTATCAGCCTGAAGGTGATATAAATTATATTTGTGGTTGTGAATAAATGAACAAAAGCGAATGTGTATATGTATGTACATTAAATTTTGCATATGTGCGCATGAAAGTATCAACGTTTGCTTATGTGTGAATAACGCATATATATATATATATATATATATATATATATATATATATATATGTATATATATATATATATGCATGTGAGAGGAAGTTTTTATGAGCATATGTATATATATATGAACTTACGTTGATATATTCGCTTTGCAAG
>NC_068983.1:45433430-45440703 GCF_001194135.2 Octopus bimaculoides
ATTATTATTATTATTATTCAGTAGTTATATTTTTATAACGTGCTTTCACTTCACTACCGAGCGCAGCTCTCTGTGCCTTGGGTATGTGCTGTAGCTTCTTCTTCTTCTTCTTCTTCTTCTTCTTCTTCTTCTTATTATTATTATTATTATTATTATTATTATTATTATTATTATTATTATTATTATTATTATTACATATGCAATATCTTTCTCTGGCTCTCTGTATATATATAATTATACATACATACACACACATAACTTTGATAACTTAGTTACGTTTCGAAAATGGATTGGTCCAGGCCATGTCTAATTTAACAGTATCACTTGCCAAGTTAGGGTGCTATTATATATATAATACTTGTGTAAGTGTATGCATTTATGTTACTGTATTACATGTATGTCGGCGTGTGTGTTTGCATGAAGCGATGCGAGTGCACCACATAAAACAACCAGCAGAAAAGACGCGAGGAGACTGAGGTCTAAACATCACCATCATCGTCGTCGTCGTCGTCGTCGTCGTAACCATGGCCATCGTAATCTTTGTTGTTGACGTTGCTGACATCGTTGCCGCTGTTGGTACATCCCATGTCATTATCGATCTCATCATCATCATCATAAACCTCATCATCACTAAATAGGAAAGGATGTTACCCTTGTTAAACTTAACCCCTGCAGCTTGCAATATACTCCACCTTCTTTCTTATTCAACATCCGCCGCCAGAGATATTTTCACTTTAGTCTCCCTCTCACTCTTACTCTCACTCTCTCTTCCTCCCACCTACACATTTCTTACCCATTTCCTAAGATGCGAGCAGCCGAGTTTTTCCTGCCTTTATTTTTGAATATTTTATTTTTTTGTTCATTTATTTTGGGGTATTTTCTGAGAACTACGGAAGGACGTTCATTTTATATACTTGTCCTCACACTAACTTAACCTTCGATCCAGTATGTGACCTTATTCTCCGCTATCTTGGCTGTCTTCTCCTAATCATATTCCCACACACTCCACTTGAAGCGAAGAATGTAAGGCGTAAGACGCGAACGGATGACTAATTTAGTCAATAAAACATAACAGTAAAATAACATTAATATGGAAATTCTAGTTTGACAGCGTGGAAGTTATGCCCAGTAAAGCAGACATATACAAAAAGAAGACGGTTTTTGCTGACGAAAATATGCATTAAATTCGTATCATGAAATGTAATAAAACGTGTTGGATATTATTCGAAACTGGACGAAGTAGCCCGATGAAAAGAATGAAAACGAAAATATAGCCATGTTGAATATTTATGTTTGCCGAAGAAAACCACATACTAAGAGAATTAGTACACGTAAAAACACTGGAATTTATTATTTGGTGGGGTGGGCAGATGGAAGGCGTTGAGATTGTCTTTCACCAAGTAATATATTGAGTTCGTATGATGAAGCAAAGTGTGAGGAGTAGAAATAGTCTACTCTCCATGGTATGTCAGAGGGAAAAAATCATGAAAGCCGAATGTTTTTGTTTGACTGAACGAAAACTATGTCAAATAAAGTAGTTTATCAAATAAAATGAACTAAATTGTGTTTCGGAGGAAGAGAATAAATGCAAACAATTATGTGACCATTTTCAATCCACCACTCGGTACCAGAAATGAGGAATCGCATCGTATGGAAGAAAGATTCAATTATTATAATTAGATTACATGTTGAGCAGGTCAAGGCTGATGTTTGTTTGGCTAATAAAGGAAGGATATTATTGGAGATATTTTGATTTCAGTGAAATGGTTGTTTGGGAGTTCATAGCTGAGTGCGTCTGCTCCTAACAAGGAAAATATCATAAGTCGTAAAACAATAACATATCAAGTCATCCTTAATACATCATGGCGGAATCAAGCCTGAAATAGCTGATCGTTGTTGGTTTTTGTCATCGGAGAATATCTAATCCCTTTGGATGATGTTTGTTCATAACACGTGAGTCACTGGTGTAAGGGAACTCTGAGATTCTGCGCCGTTTCGAATTCATTGTGTACTATTTCAGCAATTATTTCCAGATGCATGCTGATAACTGCAAAGAAATGCACGCAGAATAGCGAGAATTCAACCAAAATGTATCTATTCATCTTTAATACGTGATTATCTGATTATCTGTTGTATTTCGCCATCGGAGATCGACTCTTCTCGTTAGACGTTGTGTGTTTATAAAAGGTGATTCATCTGTTGAACAGAACTTTGACGAACTGTGGTGTTTCGACTAACTGTCGAAATATGTTGATGCATAGGAGACAAATTGAACCTTAGTAGCATCACTCTACTTGATGCCAGAGTAATTACTAAAGGACAAACACACTACGACATTCTAGTATGTGCCAGACTCCAACGCTCCAGGTGACTTATGTAACATCGTCCTTATTGTCAAGTAGAAACCTTCGTAAACCTGATAACCTTTATATAACCTGTGGTTAACCTCGTTGGTTTATTTTCAGTGTGTATTAAAGCATACTAATAACTATAAAAAAATTAATTGTTTTAAATTAATTTGTGAATGAAGGAAAAGTATTTCGAAGCAACAAACCATACTCAGTTTATTCAACACCATAAATAACTGGTATAATTTTCAAGTACATCAAATTAACGAAAGGTAATAATCGTCTCGGCATCGAGGTTAACTCCGAGGACAAACAGTCGTTGTTCTCTATTCTCTTTACAAAGACGTCTACATTAATTACAGATAATTTTCGTTGGCTTTAATTAATGGTAATTAGATATCGCATATCATGGAAACCAACTGACATCTACATATTCTAACAACGGAATACAACTAAGTCTAAACACATTATCTATTTAACTATCATTATATATATATATATGTTTGTACGTATGTATATATGTATCTACGTGTATACCCATATGCACACTCTCACACACACACATACTATGAATATAATTGTACTCCTAGTCCACTTTCGCAAATGTAACCGTTTCACTTACGAACAGTTTCGTTTCCTACCAAACCAAATTTGTCTGTTTCGCTTCGACATCGGATTGTGAAGCATATAAAATCACTTCACCTCATTCTGAGTTTACACTTTTCCCTTTATGCTCACTGACAAGACACCATATTTTAACTCTAGAAATCCTTTCAGAGTTTTTCAAGAATTTTCCTTTAGAGGCCCTTCTCGCAGTGTAAAGAATCTTGAATATTAGATGCTTTCGAATTTCGGATTTGCGAATGAAAGTTTAAGCAACTTCACTTGAAAACATGCATACGAAAATTAAATCGAATTTATGTAAATTAGCAAACCATTTATTAGTCGATTATAAATTATTCTATTCATATCGATATCTAACATAGGCATAGAAGGTTACACACAAGGTAGAGGATTAAGTAATTGTATCAATACTTATAGTACACTCACACTTAATTTATCGACGTCCGGAAGGACATAAAACAAATATATCTTTGGCTGGATTCGAAATCACAATATAAAGAAACCTAACTGAACACCAGAAAGAGTATAGGTTTTCGAGTCGATAGAGTATCGATTAAACCAGGTGTCTATTTTAAATCTTTCACTTGTTTTCAGTTATTGGACCAGAGCCATGCGGCACCACCGCCTTGAAATATCTCAGTCGAACAAATTGAAGTTAGTAATTATGCATTTTATAAAGTCTAGAACGAAGAGCAACGTACGCAGGCTAATACTCAAGGAACGGGTGGGTGTTGAGAAACAGACATAGTCACATGTCTGTCTCTATATTTATAAATCTTCTTCGTATGTAATTTGTCTGAACATTTAATTAAAGCTTTAAAACTTGAAAAAAACTTTTGACTCATCCTGGTATAATTCCGTTTAGCCTTATACTAATGATAAATAATAATTCATCTATTATATTATTAATGCTTTGATCTGTATGTGACATCATGTCGTGAGTGTTATTTTTGTAATTTTAATTTCACCTCGAAGATGTAAAGCAAGGAATGGCAATTACGCATTGGCTCTTGGTATAATAGACTGTCGATGCCGAGGCAAAGTTTAAAATATGGTTTTTAATATCTTCTTAAAAAATTAAAGTCACAATGAGAAATTTCTTCTCAATAAAATTACAAGCAAAATAAAGATATATGAAATACATTCATAGAAACATCCATTCGCAAAACCACACACACACACACACTGTTGTATAGCCAATGGTTACGACTATACATCTTTGCACTATAACCGTGTAGTAACAATTAAACATATAATGAAGCAGGATAACAACAAAGTAACAATCCAACAAACCCTCCACAAACTATACACGAACCAGCAAACGATAGTCCGACAAACTACCAAAACATCTTACAACTTCCTGCAATTAACGTCCACTCCCGCTCTATCTCACCCAGACCGCTACTATTTATAGTCATGTGGTCAAGTCTATTCTCGTAGGGGATGAGAATCTCGCCACAACATCTCCCCTTTTGAGATTTCGACTTCCGTTGGAAACGAAGTTTATTTTATTATTATTATTTTTTCTTTCTCTCGAAACCTCTCCCTTTTTGAAATTTTGCTTCCCTAGGGAGTTTAGTACCTTTTCCTCTTAGGAATTATTTCTAAATGTTCAGTCTGTTTACGTTTTCTGTTACTGCTCCTTCTAGGCTCAATCTCTTCCGGTGCTGGCCCATCGAACATGTCGTAAAACACTTTCATTGGAATTCCTTTTCTTTCTTATGTTTGTCTGGCTTTTAATTGATTTAGGCGTCGCTTATACGTTCATCATTGACCTTTTATTAAATACATCATGTTTCCATTTCTTCTAGTCATTACACCATCCTGCCAACTCTCTTTACCGTTCTTGTATACTGTGAAATAGACTTTGTCTTCGACATCAAAATGTTTAGCTGAATTTTTTGTATTTTCTCTATACGTCTTTTCCTTTGGCAATAATTTGTCGAAGATCGATTTAATATTTCGAGATATCATTAACTCTGCAAGACTTGCCTGAACTGGTATTCGGATTCAGTGTTATTCTGTACGCCCTTAAGAATTTACTTAGCGCTCCGTCATTTCCTAACTCGTTCTTTGCATTTTTTTAGTGCTTCCTTAAATGTATCTACAAATTGTTCTGCTTGCCCATTGGATCTCAGATGGTAGGGCGGGGTCAACATGTGCTTTATTGTATGTATTGGTTGCGTATTTTACCTCGAAAACTTTTGCTCTGCAGGCTTTTCCCCGAAATGTGATATCACCACATTTTGCCAACGAAGTGTAGTTTTTCACATGTCACGCTTCGTGCGATTTTTGATGCTTTTCTTAACGTAGGTTTCCCATTTCTTTTCCCCGTGTCGGTATCAATAATCGAGATGTCACTACCAGGATCTAGATGCAATTTAATATTCACTTTATTTACTTTAACATGTACAAATTCCCTCGTTTTGGTGTCGCTTCTACTTTCCATTGAGAAAACTTGAGAATTTTTTCATGTTCGACCTTCCTAACTTTGCTTTGCAATGTGAATTCTTATATCCTATACTTTCGCACCTGTAACATTTTTGCGTTTTGAAAAGACAATCCTTCTTGAAATGTAGGGCTCCACATCCGTAGCATGGGTTTGGTCTTAACATTTTCTTTTTGTTTACACCTTCCCGGTTGACATGCTTGTACTTCTTTCACAATCCCCTGCAACTGTTTGCAGGGTTAAACTTTGGTCCGTTTGTTCAAGTTTTGTGAGAATTCTTTCACGTATCTCCACATCATTGTTTGCCGTAAGCCCTTGTACAAAAACGGAGGCACTTAAACATATCAGGCGTTAGTTCCATTAGCTTAAATCTTTCGCACATTCGGTTTACGATCCCGGCATAAGTGACAAAGTCTTCATCCTCTTTTTTAACTAGATTCCAACACTCCCAACCGAGCGTTAAATAGGGAACTCTTATCATTGAATATTTTTGATAGTAGTTTGACTGATTTCTGGAAACAAACTTCATTAACTTTTTGCGGGTAGTATGAAATTACAATAATTTTCATGTTCTGCCGGTGATAATTTACGTAATAATAGTCTTATTTTTTCATTGTCCGTTCACGACTTGCAGCCTTCCCTGACGATTTCTTCGTACCTTCTAAACTACGCTGCAAACGTTATACCCTCCTCTGGGTCATAACTGAATTCTGATATAGAGATCGATACGCCGTTTGGCGAAAACGAACTTATAGAGTTTCCGGACTTCTTAAGACATAGCTGTTGCTGTTCTTTCTTGTTTCTGAAGTAGTTGTTTCAGCAACTCCTGTTACTGTTCGTGCTGTTGCTTTAGCAACTGTATTTTAGAAGCTAGTATGTTTTCCCGCCATTAACAACTTTGCAACACAAAAATTTGTTAACTGACCATCGTGAGTTTCGAATCCTCGTCGCCAATATTGTTGTATTGCCAATTGCTATGACGATACTTTTTTTACACAATAACTGAGCAGTAATAATAAAACATATAACAAAGCAGGGTAACAACAACGTAACAACCCAACAAACTCTCCACGAACTATACACGAACCAACAAACGATATTCTGACAAACTACCAAAAGAACTCCTAATGATTTCTTGCCATTAAAGACTACTCTCTCTATCTCACTCAAACCGTTACTATTTATAGTCGTTCGGTCAAGTCTATTCTCGCAGGGAATGTCGTGAATCTCGTCACAACACATACATACATACATACATACATACATACATGCATACATATATACATGCATACATACATGCATACATGCATACATACATACATACATACATACATACATGCATAGATACATATATACATACATACATATTGACTTCAACTATGCTGCCTCAATGAAACACCAGACAGGAACATAAACTCTATTAAATGTTCAATAGGTAGTTCAAAGCATACGTAGCTAGAGTTCATTCTTTTGAAAGCTGTCGAATTGTGTTAAATATTCATTCAGATATCTGTTTGTATCAGATGTCACTTCGTCACTTCACACGCGATCTCACGGACTAAAATCGTTCCCACACAGGCCACAAAACACAAAGAACCTGTGCCTGATGAATGTATGTATGTGTATGTTCATATCTTATCCCGTCTACGTGTGTGTGAGTGTGTATATATTTGTACACACACACACACACACACACACACACACAAACACACATATATATATATATAGATATACACACACACACACACATATATATATATATATATGAGCCTTATAGTGGATTTTCATCGATGAGTTCTTGAAAATTGGTTATTTTCCCTAAAACTATATATATTATATATATATATATATA
>NC_068983.1:45441258-45441667 GCF_001194135.2 Octopus bimaculoides
GGGAGAATATACAAAAAATAACAACAGACGAGGACAGGTGGTGTAAATAACAAAAGTATATATTAGTATGACGCTCGGGAATACGGAAAGTCTTTGACGTTTCGAGCTACGCTCTTCAACAGAAAGAATACGGAGACAAGGAGAAAAACACGGAGAAAAAAATACGGAGAAAAAAAATGTATATATATATATATAAGCATACATGTTTTTCTTTCTCTGGTTATGCATCTCTCCCACTCTCTCGCCCTCTTTGTATATATATGTGTGTGTGTATTTCTTATTTTTGTGTGTATATATATATATTCTCGCATGGAATGTCGTGAATCTCGTCACAACACATACACACATACATACATACATACATACATACATACATGCATACATACATACATGCATACATACATACATG
>NC_068983.1:45441677-45444807 GCF_001194135.2 Octopus bimaculoides
TATAGCCTATCGTAAGTTGTTAACGAAAAGACAGAAAAAGAAAATAATACATTAAAAAGTAAAATTAATTGAAGTAGAAATCATTTGTATATAAGATATATAATTGTATTGAAAATAAATGCTATATTCACATTAAATGTTCAAAATGTGTTTTTGCATATTTTACAAATTTTCTAAACTCGATGCGTCAAATTTGGGAAATAAGTCACCAATCAATCAATGAAATTATTTGATGGTATAGTCACTGGTAGTAAGCTTTCGATAATACATCTGATCGATTTCTTTGATCTGAGATTAAACAGTAGCATAACGATAGCACACTGCAGGACGATATAAACAAGTCAACAGGGAGGTGCGATGGGGTACTGAAAAGTTCTTGGATTTGACGGTATCACGAAAGCCTTGGTTGGCGCTGCAATAAGTATGGGTGAATCTGAGAAGGGAATGTGTTGAATAAAATTATAAATAACTGATCCTCCTGCATTTTGTTTTACTCAAAGCCAGGCGTTTCTCAGCATCCCCTCGTAATGTTCTACATAAGACATTAGATCTGCTTCAAATAGCAGCCAAATTTTCTTTGGTAGGAAGGCTACGCTAGATAATGTTGTTCTAAACCGACTACACTTAATTTTAAGATAAAAACTTGTACTCAATGCTTCTTCAAGCAGTGAAGGAGAAGCTTTGTAGGTGTTTCCACATCGACAGTAGAGCTTCCTGGGGCCACCTACCGACATAGGCACAAACCTCTCGCACAACAGCACGCGGTACTGTTATATTAAGACGATGAGGAAGAGTTGGGGGTCTATACAAGGCTTTGACCAGCTTGAAATAGTAGCCAACTTTTCCTCAGTAAGATGGGTACACTCGATACTGTTCTTCAAGACTAACTGTATATGACTAAATCCAAACGGCAAATTTGATAGTCAAAATTCAGTTACGACTTCTGATAAAACCGACAACTAGGCTTCGAGAGGATTCTCTATAAATGGCTCGAAGACGCAGACAGGTAGATAGACTGACAGATTGATATAGAGATACATAAAGAAAAAGAGTATTAATGAGTGTATGTGTGAGAGTTGTAGTTGGGCCCTTAATAAGAAGACCCATGGAATTTAAGCCTGTATATTTCATCATGTATTTAATTTTTCAGACAAGCTCTGACTCGAAAGAGATTTGGTTGATACTTCCAGTACGAAGAGGCTCACTCATTGGTTCTTTCGGTATAAGCTGTATGTGCATTTGTGTGTGTGTGTGTGTGTGTGTGTAAACGTATGCGTGCGCGCTCGTGTGCCTGACCGATATGATCGACTGCAGAAATACATTCAAAGCGATGTTGAAAGATGGCCGCCATCTGATGACTGAAATTTGAGAAGGAATAAAATATCATGAGTGAATGAATACGACACGCACACACGTAAACTCTGTCACTCTTATATGACTAAATAATAAAATAAATATATATTTAAATAATGAAAAAATATAACTAGAGAATTATACATCTACATCTATATTTATATACTTATACATACACACACACACACACGCACATACGTCTATATATACGGGTACAGTGCATATACATACATATAGCTAAAGAGATATGCAACTAAATATATATATATGGGTTGGTGCATAATTATTGCGGCCATTTTCAACAAATTTTATTTAACAAAAACAATAAAAACATGTAACAAAAACATCTTTAAATGATTATTCCGGAGCATATTCACCATCTACTTCAATTACTGCTTCCCATTTGCTTAGCAGACGGTCAGATCGTCATTTCAAGATGTTTTTGTTAAATATTGTTATTCTTTCTGTTGAATAAACTTCGTTGAAAAATCGCCGCAGTAAATATGCACCAAGGCAATATATGTTTGAGTGAGTGATTCTACAGACGGGTGTGTGTGTATATATAATATATATGCATACATATATAAACACACATACATGTCTATGCATATTTATATGCATGCTTGTATATTTGTGTATTGCAAATAGTTTCATATTCATAAATATTCGAATGAATATATTAATGTTGTATGGAACGGAATAAATTAATAAATATATAACTGAATAAATAAATAAATAGATGACTAAATAACCATTATATAAATAAAATAATGATGAAATAAAAAAAATCAAAATGAAATAAAATAAAACAAACAATTATCCCTTACCGGAAGTTATTGTTTCCAGCATCCACCTAATCATCAACCCTCCCCCATGCCTCCCTCACTTTTCTAAATGTCAGCATGGATGACGAAAGTGATGACTACACAAAACAAATATCAACAAAAACTAAAAAATTCTGCAATAACCACAACAAAAAATACAACGACAATAACAAATATTTATTCGTTTTAATTTTTCTTAATATAGTTTTACGATTTATTTTCTAATTTTCGTTCATTTTCATTAATATTTGTTCACATTTAGCTATTCTTAATTGTATTCCTTAATTTCATACTTATTTATTATCATTATTAATTAACCAGCAAAACTGCTGGTTAAGTTGAAAAAAATAAATTAGGTCTATAATCTCGTTTACTACTATTCACTTTCCAGTCTTCTCGCGAAAGCGCATGCGTGTGTATGAGTGCGTGTTTTTGTTTCAACTTTTATTCGTTAATTCGGTGTATGTGTGCGGAATTATCTTTGCGTAGATGAGAGTCTATCTCTACCAATAATAAACAGCCAATAACAACATTCAGCTTGTCAGTCTCTCGGTCTTCATTATCTATAATTCACAAACGCACATAGACACAAATACACACACGCACACGCGTACACAAACATACACAACACGCACACAAGTTAACACACAAACGCGCAAACTGACTTACATATGAATGTGTGTATATATATATATATATATATCGTTTATTATTATTATTATTATTATTGTTCAGTAGTTTTATTTTTATAACGTGCTTTCACTTCACTACCGAGCGCAGCTCTGTGCGCCTTGGGTATGTGCTGTGGTTTGCTGTGGTGCTCTTATGGTTACTGTATTGAAAGTGTTTTGCGTAGAATGTGTGCAGTGCCCAGTAGTGCAATTTTCTGTATGTTATATACATTTGTAAGTCCTGGTGTTTTTGTTATGTATTTGTCAGAATATTTTTTTATT
>NC_068983.1:45446056-45448167 GCF_001194135.2 Octopus bimaculoides
ATATCATTTATTATTTATTTCGTCTTTGTTCTACGTCCATCGTCTTGAATTACATTTATTCAGTTTCGTATGTCTACTTCTGTATCGCCTATTCCATGTATTGTCTGTTCTCATCCTATATTCTCTGCAAATTTCGCGGCCACCGGCAGCATGGAAAACATCTCAGTCTTATCATTAAGGATTTAAAACTGAGTAATATCACCTGATTCATAACAGATGAAGAATTACAGCCCTTCTGTGTCTGTTTTCCGTCCGTTTCTCCACTCAATACACCTTTTTCCGTTCGTCTGTGCAGTCAGTATACGTTTGTTTTTTTACTTTTCCTTCGTGCATTTACTATACATTTATTCATACACACTCACACACACACACACCCACACACCCACCCACACACACACACACACACACAAATACATACATACATATATGTTCACGTGCGTGTGTTCTGTTTGAGTTGTACACATGTATGGATGTATGGGTATACATGCGCACATATATATCTGTGTGTATTGATGTGGATATGCGTCTATTGCTCTACACATTGGAAACCCCATTATAGTAACTTTATCGTATAATATTCATCAAGCAAAGCTTGATTTTGGGTCTAATGTAATTTGAAACCATTACATCATGAAATAAGTTAAATATTTCCCTGAGTAATTTTCTTCTACTCATCTAAGGAACCGAGGTGGGGTGGAGTCGTTTGACAATTTTATAATCATTACAGTGGTATTTGTTGAAATCCTTATTTCAACACCTACTTGCAAGAACTAGAGTTACCTTTACCGATGCTGTTTACTTTGCTTCGATGTTGGTGCTCATGTTTATCGGCATAGTAAATTCAGGCTTGAGACGAATTTGGGCTTGATCTTGAATGAATATAAAATGTGCTTCAATAAAGTTGATAATTGTGATATTAATGTCGGAAATAGTATTCACCGTCAACGAATAACCTTCTGCGACCAATACGGGTCTTTTTACGCCGAGCATGCAAGAATGACTATATGTAGGTGCCTATGTGCCTATCAAGTTATCATCTATGTGACCGCTCTCTCACCATCCCTTTCTCTCCGTCTCTCTCTCTCTCTATATATATATATATACACACAAACATGTATATATATATATATATATATATATATATATATATATATATGTGTGAATGTGTGTGTATGTGTATGTATATGTGTGTATGTGTGTGTATGTATGTGTGTGTGTGTTTGTGTGTGGATCCAACTATCCATCCATCTGGCTCTCTAGTTAACCAGCTATAGAACTATATTTCTATATGTCTTAACATCTCCTCTTTCCCACACTGTATCTACATATTTTCCATTTTACGTCATGTGTTCGTAACCATTCCTCATCTATTCTTCTTTTAATATTCTTTAGTGCATACTCCCTTGCATCCCACACTCTCAACCAAGACACACCCCACAGCCACCCACATTTTTTTTTCATTAGTCGATTATTCATTACATCCAATTCATTTCTGAAGAGCAAAGCGTTTATTCAATCAGAACGCCAGATTAAACGCTCATAGTGTAATGGCAGTGTATACTTGTATGCATAACAAGCAGTGGAGGGTAACAGGCAGTTATGTAAATATTAATAGGAAAACAAGAAAACAAAACATGCCAAAAGAATGGCTACCTAAGTTCCATATCCACATCATTTCCCTGTAAACAAATATCTCCCCTCTCTCTTCTATATGCAGCAAAAGACAAAAACAAAAACAACGAAGATAAAAAGAGAAACATTAACTTTGGTTCATAGTTTCGGTTATTATACAGAAAGGCGCCAACAATGTTATTATGAAGTGAGAAATGCGTGGGGTAGCGGAGAGAGTTGATTACCGAATGTATTGTAATAGATGCATGACTGTCTGTTTGTCCGTCCGTCCGTCTCTCCCTCCGTCTGTCTACCTTACTGTCTATCTATTTCTCTATCACCCTATCTGTTTATTTATCTGCCTACCTACCTTACTATCATTCACAAATACACACACACACACACACACACACACACACACACACACACACACACACACACGCTCTTTCTCTCTTTCTCTTTCACGCGCTCCTCTCTCTCTCATTCTGTATATATATATA
>NC_068983.1:45448419-45451377 GCF_001194135.2 Octopus bimaculoides
AACAACCTGCTCGTGAAATTAACGTGCAAGTGGCTGAGCACTCCACAGACACGTGTACCCTTAACGTAGTTCTCGGGGATATTCAGCGTGACACAGTGTGACAAGGCTGACCTTTTGAATTACAGGCACAACAGAAACAGGAAGTAAGAGTGAGAGAAAGTTGTAGTGGAAGAGTACAGCAGGGTTCGCCACCATCCCCTGCCGGAGCCTCGTGGAGCTTTAGGTGTTTTCGCTCAATAAACACTCACAACGCCCGGTCTGGGAATCGAAACCGCGATCCTATGACCGCGAGTCCGCTGCCCTAAGCACTGGGCCATTGCGCCTCTATCTCCGCTTAATGACAGAAACAAAAAGAACATAAGGGGTAATACACATTAAGAGCCAATGTTATTCACGATGGCTGGGATGATCAGAAATGAAGCATCGTTTGTCATAAGTTCATACGATTGAGGAAGGCCAGGAAGCAAAAGACAGATGATATGATGTATACAGCTTATTTTGCTTTGACAGTCCGTGTTTCGTCTGAAAGTGCAGAAAAAATGCTTTGTCGGCATCATTCCAAAGACATGAATGCCTTTTAAAGTACTGTTAGAAGCAGTAACATTATCGGAGTGCTAAAATTATATTTCGCTATGTAAGGAACTGACGCAGATATATGGTGCAATGAAGAAATATTTATACCCGCTTAAACGCGGATGTTCTGTTAGAACAAATTTACTGCGTTAGTTATCATGAGAAACTCTCATTTAGGCGTTTGGTGCAGAACGTATGCTTCTTTGCTTATATCGCCAGCAGTGAGATAAGTTCTCATCAACTCCAGTGCCGAGATCACCAGAGCACGTGATTTCGACCTTCCTTGGTCTCATCAATGATTGACGCTCAACCGCTGGAGACTGCAGCGATTCATCACCCCACCAGCGGTATATAGAAAACCAGTGCCAGAAGAGGCACGGGTGTCGCGACTAGACTCTGAGCACGTTAAAAAATCTATATTAGCGACAGATATTGTATTAATGCCCAGAGTTAATATTTATTCCCATATCTATTCCATTTGAGTAGAAGTATATACATATGCAAGCCTCCGTATTTAATCGATACATACACGTGGATTATTTGCTAAAGTTGAACATCTAATTCCGTTTTGAATATGAATATATATTGTCAAACAAAACGCGACCTCACACACACATACACATATACACACTCATACACACACACACACACCCTCCCCAACACATATTCATTGATTATGTATGCATGTTGAATACCTACTTTTGTTATGATTATAGATACAATTATACAGCCATAGCACACGCAAGTGCATATGCGAGAGAGCGACAGTCATAAATAAACAGCTAAACCGTTAGTTATAAACCTCACTCGATAGTGTACGGCTGTCTGTGTACCTACTGTATGCAAGAATACGAATAACGGCATAAGCGCAGTTTATACTAAAGCCATATATTTTTCTATAAAACCTAAGTTGTTCTCTTGTCAGTTTTGACGAATAAGGTTTCCAGTGCATTGTGCAACAGGACCGTCTACACATTGTAGTATAGTGTCATGAGTTGAACATTCTACAGGCATTTCAACATGTAATGATCTACTATGATCTTCCGACACAATCATTGTGTCACAGTTTATGATAAGGTTAACCATTCAAAGTACGGCAAAAGTCTAGCCAACAGATTTTCACATAGTGTATTTCACTATCAGTTTCACTTATGAAAGTTGAGTTGATCCTACGTTGCTCTAGATTCCAGAACATCGTCGGATCAACATTGTCGGATCAACTCGTCGGATCAACTCGTCGGATCAACTCGTCGAATCAACTCGTCGGATCAACTCGTCGAATCAACTCGTCGGATCAACTCGTCGGATTAAGGTATATTCTAGAATATAGAATACACTTTTCCACGGCACCACTTCAGAGACTTGCGAACATCTTGCTAGAAGAAGTGTTACCAATCGAAAACTCCGCATAATGAACGCCAGTAAGTTTGAGAGGTCGTCAGGAAAGAGTGCATACGGTTTCGGAGAATTCCAGCAACACCGGTTCCCCTACTAATCGACTGACTAGTATTCGATCTTATGTCCTTCATCTCAAGCCCGTCGACACCTTTCAAATTATAGAGTCATACAGGTTTGACTTGCCTTTCAGGCATCTAAAGACCTGACTCATGCCTATGCATCACTTCTCTAACCAACTAGTTGAGCCAGAAGCTTGATGGCTGTGAAGCAAAAATTAGCCGCGTGTGCCAGTGATCTCTAAAATAAGTCAGTGTAATTTCGTTTCAAGAAGACGCCCCAATAACAATAGAATGGTTGCAGATGACTATACATATGCCAAATGGTGCTATAAAAGCACCAGTCAGTAGTCATGTATATATATATGACAAGAAAAGATAACCACAAAACAACTCAGTTATGAAAGGAATATCAGTTTAATCCAGAATTTAATTATTGTACATGAGAGCCGAATTCTTCTTATCATTTTAATTTAAACTGGCAGGATTACGTTTCATCAAAACTAGTGCAATCTCCACGTAAATATAATTTTTTCCCCGCTCTTTTTTATCGATAAGTAGACATTACATTTCGTTGTTAAAAATAAAGCGCCTGTGTCTCTAGATAAGCTTCACTTAGGCGATTCTCGCCCTACGGAGGTTCACAGGGATTTTTATCTCTAAAGTATCATAGACTGGCAGGAAATATTTACATCAGCGTTTCACAGTAATCCACTGTGTTAACCTACTTTCTAAGACATATAGGCACAGCACCGTATCTAACGAACACACACGCACGCACACACACACACACACACAGACACACACACACACAAATGCACACACGCAAGCATATATACATCCATATGTAATTATACATGTATACATATATACGCATACACGTATACATACATACATGCATATATATGTATATATATATATATATATATAT
>NC_068983.1:45451462-45453765 GCF_001194135.2 Octopus bimaculoides
AACAGAAAAAGTTCGGAGTCGTAGATAATTCAATTAAAAGTGTAGTGTAGGTTGTATTTTTAAACAGAAATTTCAAAGATTTAGAAAGTGTGTGTGTGTGTGTGTGTGTGTGTGTGTGTGTGTGTGTGTGTGTGTGTGTGTGTGTGTAAGACATCGTGTGTTGAGTGTTTATGTAGATGCATGCACATATGCTGTTAATGTTGAAAAGTATTCTGGAAAAGAATTAGTCCCTTCGATTGACCAATGCTGGCATAAACACTACAATTCTTAGAGCAACTAGTCAATTTTCGTTGCTTTAATCGTTTTGCTATAATTAAAAAAAATAGCAACGGATGATTCCACTGGCCATCCGTTAGTCTGGTTGTAATCTTCCTTGGATGTAGCTTCAGTTTTCGAGTGGTTTTTGGTGCTTTACCATGTACCAAACGTCAGCGCAAAACGCCTCCTTGCTTCCTAGAAAATCTATTTTACTTCACATGTCACATTATAATCAATAAATGGATCGTTTCTGTTACAAAAACTTACACAGCAAACTTTATAAACACCACTTCCTACCTACCATAAGCACAAGGCCTGAAATTTTGTCGGGGAGATGGTAGTGATTACATCAACCCCAATACGCGGTTTGTAGTTATTTTTTCGACCATGGTTGAATGATATAGTCAATCACGGTGGCATTTGAACTCTAAACGGGAAAACGTATGAAATACCTCTAAGCATTTGGTCCGCTGTGCTAACGATTCTACCAAATACACCGCCTTACGAAACTTCAGATATAAAAACAAGTTTTTTTCTTTCAACACATGCGACAGAAATTTGTCGAAGTTTGTTTATCTTTCGAACATGGTGCCAAAGCCAAACAAGCAGTGAATAGTGAAGGATTAGTTCTGAAGCCTCCCAGGTGTTTACGACGGCCCGTTTTAATGAGTGAATGTTATCGCAGACAATCGTCGGAGCCCTTCTTCATCTTCCAGGTTTATCGTTTACGTTACGACAGTTTTGGGAACCAATATTACGTTGCCTAAAACTTGAAGGCCTTCTGATTTGTATTTCTTGATAATGCAAGTAGTATCGCCTATATGCATACATTATCTCCTGTTCGCATTCGATTTCGTACTCACACAATAAAATCGGTAAAATTTGCGGCTAATTTCTTTCTTTTCCTAATTTAAATTTGACAACCTAAAACAAGCCAGAACAGACAGTAACGGTGGTAGCTTTATTATATACTACTCTACCCAAGTATGCGTTGCAAAATGATATATTACATGAATTTAGTTTAAAGAGAGTTTATTCCCAACTAATCTCCAGGATTTTAAATATCTTTACGCGAATTTAAAATAGAAATTGATAACGTATATTTTGCTATCTCCTGATATACATCGGAGGTGTACTTTGTGAAATACTTTTAAATATATGAAACTGAGAATCGTATGAGAAATGGCAATGAGCGCTTTATTAGCTGTACCGACACACGTCTATGCAACACAGAGTAGTTATAACTGCAGTGTATATTATACGTCATACGGAACATTCGAGAAAACCCACGGTGCTATGGCGTCTTTTTACCTATCATCTTGTAATTTTAGTCTAACAGTGTATCTGTTTATCACTCATTCTCTCTTGCTCTCACTCTCACTCTCTTTCTCTCTATATATGTATATTTACACTCATATCTATGTGTGTGCATATATATACGTATATGTATGTATATGTGTGTATATAGACATACAGACATACTTTTATATAGAGGATTACTGTCTGTCTATCACTCTCTGACGAAACAGCTGATTACAGTTGAAACTTAATATCTTAACGCTGAGGTAAATCAAAGATTCATATTTATTTTAGTGTGAATCCTAATTATTTTTTGGGTGTATTATATTTGCTTGTATAACAGAATGTACCCTATATCTGTGGGAGTATGTATATGTGTTCGTTATATGTATGTATACATACATACATACATACATACATATATATATATATATATATATATATATATATATTTATAAATATGCATGTATGTATATATATGTATGTATACGTGTATATATATATACATATATATATATGAATATATATATATGTGTATACATAATATATATATCTATACATAAATACGTGCGTACATATATGCACATGCATAAACATATATATATATACACACATACTCGCACACATACATATAAGTGCAAATATAATAATATACGATGAAATTATGTATTTTGAGCGTATATGTGCATGATGTGTGCTTGTATATAAATACATACATACATACATACATACATACATATATATAT
>NC_068983.1:45453978-45457323 GCF_001194135.2 Octopus bimaculoides
ATAGTATAAATGTTAAGAGAAAATGAAATAGATAAAGACATGGGGTTAAGACAGCAACGACTGGTTTGAAGAGTAAAGCCCGATTACGTTAACTCTGTTGTTTGTACAGTTCATGATAGTCTACTTCTTCCTCTCTAATTACGAAGGGCGTTGGCCAGAGAAAACTAAGTATTAAAAGCAAAAGGAAAATGGAAATTAGTTTGTTCTTCTTTGAGAATAACAGTCGTATAAGGGTAAATAATTCATTATTGCTATTTTTATCATCATTAAGGCCGCGAATTAGCAGAATCGGTAGCACGATCGAGAAAAATGTATAGCTTTATTTCGTCCGTCTTTATGTCTCGAGTTCAAATTCGACCGAGGTCGACCTTGCCTTTCATCGCTTCGGGGTCGATAAAATAAGTATCTGCTAAAATGTGGAGTAATTGTAATCAATTCGAAACTTTCAGGCCTTGTGTCAACAGAAGAAATTATTATCTTGAGCTAGCAGACTCGTTAATCGCGCCGGACGAAATGTTTAGTGATATTTCGCTTCGTTCTGAGTTCGAATTCGGGCGAGGTCACCTTTACCTTTTATCCTTTAGGGGTCGATAAAATTGAACACTGGAGTTGGTATAATTGACTCATCCTTTCCCCTAAAATTGCTGTTTTCGTGGCAAAATTTGAAACCATTATTATTATTGAGTGAGAGAGCAAAACATGCAATCAAAGTGACACTGGGGTAAAATATACGAAGCCCAGAATACACATAATGACTACCCGTCTGATAAGGGTACATCAGGCACATGCATCACAACCATATATGCATGACATGGTGATCTCATATCAAGATTAATAGCGTATGACCTTGCAGGTGGGGCCCAGTTAGAATTTCTTCAGGTCGAGTAGCCCATCCCGTTCAAAAGGTCCCTGAATAAGATTTGTTTAAGGATGTTGAGCAAAACACCCATGTTTCCAAAGGTGAATTATTCAAACCCCAAAGAATTCCTCTCAACACATGGCTATGATGCTCCCCCACTACTGCTCAGGATCCTAGATGCACATATCGTCAGCCACCAAGGGACATGCTCAACTGGTTAAGGTCAAACAACTGACAAGCAAATCTGTGGTATTAAGCAGAATGTACATGATAACACTTCCAATCAATTAAGATCAGAAGCCACGCGAGCCACTGCCTGGTACTGCATCGGGGCATACTAATAATAATAATAATAATAATAATAATAATAATAATAATAATAATAATAATAATTATTATTATTATTATTATTATTATTATTACCTTCACAACTCTGTCAAACTTGGAAATACTACAATACGAGTATATTGTGTCTTTGTCTTTTTAACATTTTACCTTCAAATGGTTATTTTTTTAAGTATGTGATCCTCATTTACATGTTATATTTTAATTAAACGACACACGTTTTATTGTTTATTACATATTTTAAATATAGTTTTATTGTTTCTTTCAATTAATTAAACAGTTAATTAAAATGTGAAAATAAACAACTTGCGTTTCTTTAAACTTTTTGCGTTGCCAACGAATTTTGAAAGCTTCTATCAGGTCATTAAGAATGAAACGTCCGATTTTCTTATGCACCAAGTTTGACAGTCGTTACCTCTAATCTTTTATCCTGACAATTCTTTTCATTGTGTCTGATTATATTGGGAGAAAATTTGACAACCCTCATACACCAGAAGAGGCCTAAGCAGCAAACGGGGAAATCCAATTTTCCAGTAAGTAGCGCTTGAAGTGGACCCATTTAGAAAACATTTCTTTAGAACTATTTAACGCGCCAGGTTTCGTATCGTCCTTAAAAATGTTGGCTGTCTCCGCGATGCGGATCTTGCAACAGCCCTGATAATCAATTAATTTCCACCTGATATGACACGGAGTCCCTTGATCTTTGAGGTGTCACACATAGCGTGGCCGGGACGTCACAAACCGTCTGATGGGACTCTGGAGGATGACTGGTGGTTAAGAAAAGATCGCTTGAAAGAAGCACTGGCAGATCAAATATATTTACAAACAGAATCTGACGAGCTATGAACAAGGCTTTGGCTTGTTTATTAGGATGCGAGACCATGGGTAACTCTATGTCCGAGATATGAAATTTTATTGTAAATATGTATATATATATATATATATATATATATATATATATATATATATATATATATATACATTATTTCATTAGACGGATACTTGTCCTCATCTTGTTGTTAACACAACGTTTCGGCTTATATACCCTCCAGCCTTTATCAGGTGTCCTGGGAAAATTTCGAACCTGCGTTCTCATTCCTAAGGTATTTTTTGATGTCATTATTATTATTATTATTATTATCATTATTATTATTATTATTCTGGTCACTGGCTGGAATCGAATTCGGAATCTTGGGTTTAGTACCCCGTGCTCTTAACCACTACGCCATGGGCAATTATGGAGTGAATTTTAGGGCTTATAAATGTAATATTTTCCTATCCTTCCTTAATACCGGTTCTCATATGCTACTCATATCTGCACTCGGTCTGCTTAGGAGGTTGTTGTGTCCTAGCATATGTGCTGCTTCTTTTAATTTTCGTATTTTCCAGTGGTGTTCTCTGTCTATTATTTTAACTTCATCCCACAGGGGAAGGTGGTCTCCATTTTTCCATACATGATCAACTATACCCGATTTATAAATATCTCCCCGTGTCACAGCTTTACGATGTTCCTCTACCATTATTTTGAGGGGGTGACATGTTTCACCTTTGTATAAACTACCACAGCTGCATGGGATGGAGTACCCGCAGTTTTTTGTCATATTCTCTTCTATTGATGGTTTTACTCGAAGGAGATATTTGCGAAGTGTTGTATTACTCCTGAATACTGTCCTGATGTCAAATGGGCCGCATATCTTTTGTATCTTTTCGGAGAGGCCTTTCATATAGGGTAGACAGACTGCGGTTAGCTTATTGTTTTTAGCCTCTCTTTTCTTCATAATTGGAGTGAATGGTATGTTTTGGGGGTAGTTGTTCCTTCATAGATGTTACTGAGCTTGATCATTTCTTCGTGGTGGGTATTACGATCGCTACTTATATTCTTTGCTCGATGTTTTAGGCACTGAGCAATCCCTCTCTTTACACTGTATGGATGGTGGGAATTGAAGCTGAGGTATCGTCCAATGAAGGTCGGCTTGCGGTATACGGATGTCCTGAAATCATATTTGGTACGTGTTATTAATACGTCCAGGAATGCTAGCTGGTTGCCTTTTACCTTTTAAATTGTGAACTGTACGGATGGCTTTATTGAATTCACATGATCTAAGAGCACTTGGACATATATATATATATATATATATATA
>NC_068983.1:45457593-45460243 GCF_001194135.2 Octopus bimaculoides
TGTGTGTGTGTGTGTGTGTGTGTGTGTGTGTGTAAGTATGCATATATCAAACTTATTACAAAGATCTTTGAGGATCTGGTAATAGGTCATATTTATTTTATATTCAGCAGTGAATATAGGAATAGATTTGGAATTATAATGTCATGTTCTAAATCCTACCATACCTGTTGCTAAGTCATATAAAAATCTGCCAGAGAATCCCCTACGCGGATTAATGACATGAAAGAACAGAAGCTAAATCACTTACAGTTTCAGAAATGCTAAGTCACGAAGGAATTTTAACTTTGAAGATAAAAACGAACAAAATGCCTCTAAGCATTTTGTTCGGCATGCTAATGATTCTGTCGGCATGCCAATGATTCTCTCATATACATACATTCAAAATATTGAAAATCAGATTGTTCTGATATTTTGACAAGAAATCCACCCGTATTAAGATATTTCAAGAATTATGAACACAAAATATAGATAATATGACGAACAACATACGAGCCTCTTATTTGGATTATCACCCCGCTAGAAATAGATACCAAATATCCCTCAAAGCACAACATAGTATATTTAACAAATAAAATAGGATAGTGCAGTGCCAGACACACAGACTAGGAAGACAACGAAAGTCAGGCTTGGAATTTCTTTGATCATTAACATTGTTTCATCATGACTGACTCGGAAGAAAGCAACGATATCAGTAGTACCTCCACCACTAACACCCTCAGCACCACCACCATCACCACCACCAAAAACAACAACTACAACAACAGCGGCAACAGCAGCAACTATAGGATGAAAAGCAAAAATAAGCATACTAATAAAAAGCATAAATTTAAAGATCTTTATATAACTTTCATAGTTTACGTTAATTTCTGTACAAATAAATGTTTGGTGGTTTTGTTAGTGTAAGGATTATATAAAATATAGGTTTAGGAAGGCGTATTTTATCTGCTTGACAGTAATGTCTTTGTACAAGGCTTGTGATGGGTTAGTAGGCTGAGGTCAACTCGTAAAAAATTTCTGTTTGGCAGGACAACGACAAAAACAACAACCGATACGTTGTTCAAGAACAAAAGCAGAGACATTAGGAACAACAACGAAACTGGCATGATAATAATAGGCATAGAAAATTTATTTCTGGTTTCTGGGTTATATATGTATATAAGTAGGTACGTGTGTGTACACATACACACACACACACGCGCGCGCACACACACCACACACACAAACATAAATATAAATGTATACGTAATCTGATCAATAAGTATCCGGACTGTTGCTATAGTAACGAAGCTAAAGCACGCAGAGTAAAACCGCTTGATACAGATTGACCGTGACCTCTGCTGTACATGCACACTAGGTTTTAACATTCTAGCTCACTTCTCCTGTTTGCAGCAGTGCATGGAAGGAAGGTGTGTAGCGTGTGATCGTCGCATTGACCATGACAGAAAGTTGAGCAGAGAATCTGCATCAAATTTTGCCAAAAGTTTGGCGATATCGGTTTAGAGGCCCACGCAAAGTTTTCAAGAAGTTTTCATCGTTCTCGACACAATCAAAGAGATCTTATGCAACTCAAACCAGTGTGTCTTCTTGGTCAGCCGAAACCAGTTCTGGCAGAAACTTGGCAGACAAACGTCTCATACCCAAATCTTCAGGGACAATGTACTGAACTGAAATGTAACTAATCTGCACATCTTCTGATAACACACAGGTGGTGATTCGGCGATTTACTCTCACAGCCGCATGCATATCTGCGATATTTTTCTCACTTCTGCTGGTTGCGCGTCTCTAAGAACGTTCGTCAATATCCACATTTTTCCGGCCATCTTGAAAACGCCTGAACCACTCGAACACTTGGGTGCGGCTCATACACATCTCTCCCTACCATTTCTGTAAATTTGTGTCGGCCTCTGAGCAGGTATCACCATGACGATAACATGCTATAGACTTTCCTTCGAAGCACTGCTGTAAACAGCGGAAGTGAGCTGGAATGTTAAAACTTAGTGCGCATGCACAGCATAGTGCAAGTCCAAGTAGCTTAACTTTGCGTGCTTTAGCTTCGTACGGCAACAGTCCAGATACTTATTGATCAGACTTCGTATATATATATATATATATATATATATATATATATATATATATATATATATATATATATATATGTACACACGAATTTAAACATATTTATATAACTTAAATGTTTCTTGGTTCAGTCCCACTGCGTGGCATCTTTAATGGGTGTCTTGTACTATAGTCATAGCTTTGTGAATGGACATGGTAAAATTCATCCTCTGGTTACTTAATCTATTATCATTATTATTCAGTAGTTTTATTTTTATAACGTGCTTTCACTTCACTACCGAGCGCAGCTCTGTGCGCCTTGGGTATGTGCTGTGGTTTGCTGTGGTGCTCTTATGTTTACTGTATTGAAAGTGTTTTGCGTAGAATGTGTGCAGTACCCAGTAGTGCAATTTTCTGTATGTTATATATATTTGTAAGTCCTGGTGTTTTTGTTATGTATTTGTCTGAATATTTTTTTATTATACCTAAGGCACCTACTATGATAGGAATTGTTTCTGTTTTTAGATTCCACATTCGAGTTATCTCTATTTCCAGGTCTTTGTATTTTGAAAGTTTTTCCATTTCTTTTAGAGAA
>NC_068983.1:45462288-45463327 GCF_001194135.2 Octopus bimaculoides
GTCTTTGCAGTGTCTGGGTGACCTCTTCAGTTGTTATTATTATTATCATTATTATTATCATTATTATTATTATTATTATTATTATTATTATTATTATTATTATTATTATTATTATTATTAGTCTTCGGTCTTTCACAAAAGGTAGCAGACGGAAAGAAAGAAAGAAAAAAACAAAAAGGAAAGAAAAGAATTGGGGAAAAAAATGTTCAGTCAAAAAGTTATTATTTTGCAAACCCACGTCATCCCATATTTATCTCCACCGCCGCTCATACACTCAGATCAAATCCAAAGCTCCTGCTTTTGAGGATAAGATGTATTTGTACAAACACTGGGGATAATTGGAAACATGCAAATGTTTTTGTGCGCCATTATGTAAAGTGCTAAAGGGCGGTTATAGTGAATCAATATTAAAGGAAATCGCGTATGACATAGCTGAAATTAATAGTGATAATCAAACTTTCACGCCTAATTTAACAGTCAGAAAAGAGCTTATGGCCGAATTCCTTTCCTGATTAACTGGTACTGAAGTCACGCTGGCATTTCAAAAGTGTTACATGGCAGTTACCAACATATTTCAAAATATCCATCAGAAATGTTATGATTTACACAGGAGACACCTGTAAAAATTCCCATTTGGTGTATGCAGCGGAATGTACCAAACACAAAATGATTTATGTTGGTTGCACAACAGAACGATTACAAAAAAGATTTAACGGACATAGGTACGACGTCAGGCACAAGAGCAGTAGTTCCACGGAACTTGCGGAGCATTTCACATCAAACGAGTGTAAATTTGAGGGAGACCTGAAGGTGCACATTCTCAAAATATACCCTCACTCCACCGCACTTTCAGTCCTCAAAACCCATTAGGATAGATATTTATTATTATTATTATTGTTATCATTATTATTATTATTATTATTATTATTATTATTATTATTATTATTATTATTATTATTATTATTATTATTATTATTATTATTATCATTATTACATCTCGTGTTCATTTGATAAAAGTCGCACTCTTATTGTTTCAGAA
>NC_068983.1:45463823-45467779 GCF_001194135.2 Octopus bimaculoides
TACTGTTGAAATATCGTTCAACTAATCAAATATCTTACAATCGAATCACGCTCTTCGTCTTCACTGTTTACCTTTGTGAAGAGTTACGTCAATCCTTTTAAAAATATATTATTATTATTATTATTATTATTATTATTATTATTATTATTATTATTATCATTATTATTATTATTATTATTATTATTATTATCATTATTATTATTATTATTATTATTATATACACACATATTTATATATATACATATATACATGCGTATATGTGTTTGCGTGTGAAAGCGTGTGCGCGTGTGTATAGCCGGACATATACACACACGCACACACATATGATTACATCAGTGTGACTATTTATGTACGTATATTTATATGCCTGTGTACATGTATATATATGCATATATGTACATCTATCTTTTCATATAGATGTGTGTATGTGTGTGTGTATGTATTTGAATATTCTCGCGTTCGTCTGTATGCTTGAGTGCGTGTCTATGTGCTTATGAATTAGAGTGTATACAAAATTAAGGGAGACTCTAAGCATTTTTGTTCTGAATAATTTGGAATAGATTTGACAGAATAAGTAAGAAAGTAGGCCAGGCTGTCACATCGTATAATTGCAATAAATTCCTTGCATTGACGTTTTATATTCTGTTCCAAGCATAAACTTGGATATAAGTTCAGCAGAGCGCTATTAAGTAGTGAAACCTAAAGTCTTGAAAATAATAAACACTGAAAGTTTTATTAGATCACAAATTAATACAATGTATTCTATCAAAAGAACTATCTGAGCCAATAACAATTACGTAATTTTGAAAATGAATGTTAAATTAAATGAAAAACAAGAGCACGCAAGGAGCGCAAACCTCCGATAAGGCAACGCTAACGTCCTCTCAACGATTAGCCAGAGATGACTTTTAAAATGAGAATATTTCAAATAAACTCCACTGCTCTGACAAACGAGAATACTAAAAATGAACCCGGCTGTTCTAAAAAATTGAGTAAAAAAAAAAAAAAAGGAAAAATAATCAAGAATCCCTGTCCGGTTCGGATCGATCCCAAAGTCTAATCTTTTCGAGATAGTCACGAGGCAAAACGTCCCTGAAAGTGTCATTCGCTTTCATCCAGCGGTTCCTGAGATATTCTGTCCACAGACAAACAAACGTATAAACACTACTGAAAACAATACCTCCGCCTTAGGGAAGGCGGAGGTAACTAGAAATGTAATGAAGGCGCGTACAAGAACACCTCCAGAATTTATACAGGGGAAAGAGCCATAGCCCAGCACTAAAATCAGAAGTGCATGAGCGTGGCCGCAGGGATTAAGAATCCGAGATATATATTATTGAATATGTGTTTATTACACACACATATATATATATAGATATGACGGGCTTTTTTCAGTTTCCGTCTACCAAATCCAGTCACAGGTCTTTCGTCGAACCGAGGCTATAGTAGAAGACACTTGCCCAAGGTGCCACGCAATGAGACAAAACCCAGATCCATGTGGTTGGTAAGCAAGCTACTTAGCACACAGCCATATGGGAGCAACTGTCTTTGAAAGCTCATACTGTCGTTGAATGCTCAAAATGAGGAGTAGAAAGACAGCCGACGACTGATGAAGTGTCCTTTCTCTGTATTTACTGGTCCTGTTTTCCATTTTGCCTCGTTTGTTTACGTGTTTCATCATATTTGCACCGTTTGTGACGCCCTGCATCCACAATATACGCATGTATATATATATATATATATATATATATATCACTTATATTTTATTATATAATTGAACGCGACACATCCATTTTCAAGTAAGTTTATCTTCACTTTTTTTATACGACTCTCTACTCTATACTGTTTTCTTCCTCCATCCTTCTCTAATTCCCTTTTTCTCCTCCTCCATCCTTCGCCGTTTTCTATGTGTCACTCTTTCTCTCCCCTCTTTCTCTTTTTCTCTTATACATAGATATACATATATATATTTTTTTTATTATATATAGATATATATAATCAATTGAAATAAATAAACAGTTCAAATAAACAGATAAAACAACTAAAAAAGAAGAGCAACAACGAACGTGAGAATGTGCACAAGTATATCAGAAGCATATTATCTTGACGCTCGTTGAAAGGAGAGAGAAACATCGTTTCGGACATAGCTTTTCGAAGGAAAGGAGAAAGGGAAAACTCCAAAGAAGGAGGAAGAGAAGAAATCTCCAACGGACTACGTGTAGTTACATTGCTGATATATATTGCATATATATATACATTGGATAACTTAGCAGGTTTGGCAAAAGAGACCAACAGAATAAGTACTAGGCTTACAAAGAATAAGTCGATGCTCGAGCATGATTGCAGTCAAATGATTGAAACAAGCAAAAGAATAAAAGAATATATACATGCATGTATGTATTTGACGATATATGTGGTATTTGTTATGCTCTAGTTTTTCGAGCGATCTTTAGAGATAAACTGTAAAGAGCAACGCCCTTGTTTGCCAATTGTATTGAAAATATACATACATGCACAAACACACACTCTCTCTCTCTCTCTCTCTCTCTCTCTCTCTCTCTCTCTCATTCACACACACACACACACACACGCACACAGAGTTTACTTCCACTAGAAGAGTTACTTAAACATGGATAACTATCGTATTAGGTGTATATATTCAATTAGATCGACAAATTCGATTTGATCGACAAGTATGTTTTTTTCTGGAATGTTAATACATATCCCTAGCAGAACAAAACATGAACGTCGATAGAGAAATATCTGTAACTCAGAAACTTAACGACACTACAGAAAAATATGTAAATTATAGTTTTCGAAACACTATCGATTCTCTCAGTAGAACAGTCTTGCAGTGACAACAGCAATACTTGTATGTAAAGGGAGAAACAAAATCCATTATTTAAACACAATATTCTTTTCTACTCTAGGTACAAAGCCCGAATTTTTTGAGGAGGGGGCCAGTCGATTAGATCGACACCAGTACGCAACTGGTACTTAATTTAAACACAATATTGGAAAAGAAACGCTCACACACAACATACACTAATAGATAGAATGCTTATAACCAGTTGATGAATGAAACATGTGGGAAAATATATCTCCCGATACACTGGGATTGGTCTTATTAAAAGGTACATACGTTAATTATGATATACTATGTGTTTATGTATTTTCTATGATACTCAATGTATGTATCTATGTAAATATTTATGTCTAGATATATGTGCATATAGAACCCCCTCCTCTCTCTATCTCTCTCTCTCTCTACATGTATATGTATGTATTCAGCAATCCAAAGCCTTTTAGGAGCCTGCTAAAGTTTAACTCGCACGGAATCAAATCAAACTGTTTTAAATCATACATGTGTATGTGCTGTGTGTGTGTGTGTGTGTGTGTGTGTGTGTGTGGTACATACCTAAAACATACGCACGTACAGAAAGCTATATATGCTTACTTCTTTACTTTCTCTAACGAATAATTTTTAAAGTTGAGCGTTCTACTCAAATTGAAGTTATCTCCCTTTCTCCCCTTCTACGCATATGAATCGCTGCGTTAACACGCGAGCGAGCACTCACCTTCCCCCACACATGAGCCAGTGGCTTTGTTAAACCGAATTCAATCTACTCTCCCAGAAGCTTAAACAGCACTATCGTCGCAATCCCGCACCGGTTCGCTATATCCGGCTTGATTCACAACATATGAGCCACCTCAAGCCTATGGTGAACAAAATTTACCTACCATTCTGCGCGATTGTGTAGCGAACTAGCTAACTACTCTACTATGTCGTCATATTTGAAGTTAATGTCTGTGTGTGTGTGTGTGTGTGTGTGTGTGTGTGTGTGTGTGTGTGTATGTGTATTCTTGTATTTTGGGATGGTCTTTATTGTAGTTCTTATTTTTTAAATTCTATTTTAACTCATGACTATCGTCCGGAAATCTTTCATCACACATAT
>NC_068983.1:45468299-45470994 GCF_001194135.2 Octopus bimaculoides
ATGACCCTGCAAGACTAGGTGAAAGCGCTAATTTATAAAACATGTGACTTATGAATAAAAATCTGTAAATATACAACCATCCAGACATCTGAGTACCTGATTATTATTTTTTCTAATATATAATTCCTGTACATCACCTCCAAACCTTCCAATACACACACACACACACACACACACACACACACATATATATATATATATATATATATATATATACACACATATATGTGTGTGTGTGTGTGTGTGTTTGAAGAGAACGAGGGAGGATTATTTTTAAAAACGAACTTTTAGTGTTGATATTTCTTTCTCTTTAATGAAATCCTTGCGAATAAAAGTTTTCAACGGTCCCGAACGATGGAAGCCTAACGCTATTAGGATCCAGTATTCATTTTGAAACTAAGTACATGGTTACTCGTTTTAGTTTCGTAGTTTATTTGCACGGCTCTTGTGCTTATTTCATCGACCGAAGAAGAACTAATGCACCAACTGTGACACTGTGGGATTCCATATCAGAAAGCAAACGAAAGGAAGTGTAATTAAATATTGCAAGGAATGTAGACACTCCACTGATTCTACCAAACTAACTTCCATTCCTTTGCTCCATATTCCATAAAATATGATAAGAATACAAATAATCATGTGCATATCAGCGTTGAGTCTTAGCGAAATATATTAGAGCTGTTGAAATATTATCCATTTATTGCTTGGCACATCATAATTTCAATAGAAAAATAGATGAAAATTATTTGGGAAAGAAGAAATTTTCGTGCTAGTAGATTGCTTTTGTTTTATTCTTATAATTTATCCTCTGATTCTACCAAACTCCCTTCACTTCTTTTGCTCTGTAATCCTTAAAATATAATAGGAATACAAATAATTCTGCTCATATCAGTGATAGCTTTTAGTGAAATATATTAGAGCTGTTGAAATGCTATTCTTTCATTGCATAGCACATCATAATTTCAATAGAAAAATGGGTGAAAATTATTTGGGAAAGAAATTTTCGTGCGAATAGATTGCTTTTGTTTCATTCTAATAATTTATCAACGAACGTATAAGACAATTAGAGAAGGCATTTGCGACAGCTCTTCAGCAAATGACTTATTATAAATAACCCAATTTGGCATCAATGGATGTATAAGTTACGACAGGTTTATCATTCAGCAGAAGTAAAGAAAACATAAACAAAATTAAAACCGAGCAAGAGAAACAGGATATCTTTACATATATTTATGTACGATTGTATGTAAATTTATACACAAATGCATACATACAAACAAATAAATACACACACATATGTGAGAGCCCAAGTTTGTGTGTACTTGTGTATATACATGCATATGTGTCTGTGTGTGTGTGTGTGTGTGTGTGTGTGTGTGTGTGTATGCATATGTACGCATGTATGTATCTATCTATCTGTCTATCTACCTATCTATCTATCTCAGCATCGGGCCGACCAAAGCCTTGTGAGTGGATTTGGTAGACGGAAACTGAAAAAGCCCGTCGTATATATGTATATGTATATGTATATATATATATGTGTGTGTTTGTGTGTCTGTGTTTGTTCCCCCACCATCGTCTGACAACCGATGCTGGTGTGTTTACGAACCCGTAACTTAGTGGTTCGGCAAAAGACACCGATAGAATAAGTACTAGGCATACTAAGAATAAATCCTTGGGTCGATTTGCTCGACTAAAGGTGGTACTCTAGCATGGCCGCAGTCAAATGACTGAAACAAGTAAAAGAGTAAAGAGTACATATATATATATATATATATATATATATATATATATATATATATGTGTGTGTGTGTGTGTGTGTGTGTGTGTGTGTGTGTGTATATATATATATATATATATATATATATATATACACACACATATATATGCATGCATATGTGTATTTCTATTCATATGTACATATCTATTTACATACCGATGACACTATCTATCTGCCTATTTATGATTCTATTTCTCTTTGTATGTATGCATGTATATGTGTGTGTGTATGTGTGTGTGTGTTTTCACATATATACACACATGTACACACATGTAGATACACAATTACTTACGCATGCGTGTATATATAAATAAAATAAACAAAGACAAAGACGATATGTAAGTAAAGCTAAAACGAAGAGCCAATCGGAAATGATATATCCTATATCCCTCACACATTTGTGTTTTGGATCATCAGATATTCATAAATCTATATAGATACTTTGTGCTATCGATAGCGCCACTGTACAGAAACCGTATAAGTATATACGTTACTATTAATATATCCTGTGCAGTAGAAGCCGATCCCGTAGGAAAAATTTAGTTTCTAAATATCAATAGCATACTTTTACTCGGTGTGCCTTCTGAAAGTCATTTGAGTGCTCAAAAAGCTGCAATCAAAATTTGTATATATATATATATATACGGAGAAGAAGAGAGGGAGGGAGGGAGGGAGGGAGATGAACACACGAATATCACGGGAATATTTTCTTTGATCATTTATATTCACTGAAATGAAGATAAATAGCAAGAACAATAACACCAATAGCAACAGCGGCGACGACAGTAAGAACAGCAAAAACAACATGAACATGACAGCAACCCAACACAACAGATGAGCGAACACTATGTTAAGACGTCGATGGTATTTTTATATGTTACCTGAAAACTTCTGATTTATTTCATAAAAAGGATG
>NC_068983.1:45472418-45472946 GCF_001194135.2 Octopus bimaculoides
ATATATATATATGGGAGAATATACAAATAATAACAACAGACGAGGACAGGTGGTGTAAATAACAAAAGTATATATTAGTATGACGCTCGGGAATACGGAAAGTCTTTGACGTTTCGAGCTACGCTCTTCAACAGAAAGAATACGGAGACAAGGAGAAAAACACGGAGAAAAAAAATTGAATAGTGTTCAGTCAACGGTCAATCATAATAATATATATATATACATATATATATATCTTCTTTTAATCCTTTTATTCTTTTAGTTGTTTCAGTCAATTGATTGCGGTGATACTGGAGCACCGTCTTATAGTCGAACAAATCGACCACTGGACTTAAACATTGTAAGCCTAGTACTTATTCAAACGGTGTCTTTTGCCCAACCGCTATGTTACGGGCACGTAAACACACCAACATCAGTCTCGAAAGACACCACCCTGCTGCCTAGGTGAGCCGGCCAACTCACACACACACACACACACACACACACACACACACACACACACACACACACACACACACACACACACAC
>NC_068983.1:45473294-45474853 GCF_001194135.2 Octopus bimaculoides
ATATATATATATATATATATATATATATGTGTGTGTGTGTGTGTGTGTGTGTGTGTATAAAGTGAGAAGAGGATAAAGAGACCAATGGCAAAGTTAGAAATAAATTTTATGGATAAAGTATTACAGCTGTTTCAGGGAAAATCCAATGTATCCGTTCATCGGAGACGGTAATAGTAGAGGATTGAATTATTAATAATGAATGCATATATATATGCATGTGCATATATATATTAACGGTATGTATGTATATACACTAAGAGAGAAACAGAGATATATGGATGGATAGATAGATAGATAGATAGATAGATAGATAGATAGATAGATAGATAGATAGAGAGAGAGAGATAGACAGACAGGTATTGATATTAGTATAGGCTTGCTTAAATTACTAAACCTCTTAATCTGATGAGTTACATTTCACGTTTCCGATCATACGATTGGAGAGGAAATGCACGTCTGATGATGGGAAGCTTGAATTTCGAATCAGCTGACTTGAGGTTCCAGCTGTTACAATCATGGAATCATGAATAACACAGCCCTTTAATATTGAGTAATGCTTATACTTCCTACTCAAATACACACTTACAGACATACACATATATATATTTGGTAATCTCATAGATAATGCGATTTTTTATACTTCCTTTATTTTTACAAAATTAAGATAAACATAGTTCTTTTTTAATCTAAAATATACTCCTTCATTTTCTATAATGCTCTTCCATGTATCTGGTAAATTTTTCCTTATTCTCACATCTAAAAATCATTAAGTCATCTTAACGCTTTAAATACATATTTTTATCTCATTATTCCATAATTTTTATTTACGCCGTATTTTCACGCGATATGTTTCGTATAGACGCCAAGTTCTACGTATCACATTTAAAATATATGTTTAAAATTTTAGTTTACAGCAATTCTTCGATAAGATAAGTTGTGTTTTTATTTTAAGAAATGTTGTTACATGTTTTTCGATTGTTTATTTATTGTTAAAACAAGTACTTCTTTTTTTAGATATTTAGATATTTAGTATAAGTTACAATACATATTTTAGACCTGACGAGTGACTATATTTTTGAATAGATTTAACTGTAGATCGATTTGATTATTATGAATTGGTTTTAGTAGTTATCTATTTGAAAATATAGCCACGAGACGTGCGTAGTCATTTTAGACCACTTACTAGTTATTCTTTTTGTATTTTATTGGTTTTGTAATAAGGTTTTTATGATATATTTATTTTCTGGAGGGTGTGAAATAAATTCTTCTTTATTGAATTATTTAATATTGGTTTTTCTTTATTCAAGACAAAACTCGACGCTTTCCTCTCCACGATACCAGACGAACCAATGGCTCGAAATGAGAGACAGTTTCGGGCAGCGATGTCAAATTTTCTTATACACCAGATGTGCCATCAAAACTCTTGATTGGACTATATCAGGTGGAGGAGAAGAGCCATGCAAGGAACGTGAAGAGAGCACAGCATAAAGATGGAAAGTCACGGCGGTGCTCCAGCATGACCACAGCCACTTGGCTGAAAGCCATAAATAAATATATAT
>NC_068983.1:45474890-45477450 GCF_001194135.2 Octopus bimaculoides
TATATATATATATATATATATATATGAAAGAATCCAGTCGAATACTTTATAAGCATTCTGTAGGGATCAAATATGGCTAGCCTAATTGTCAAGTTAATGTCACCGTACTCCACTGAGATTGCAGCGTTACTTTCTGTCATTAGACAACTAATTTGGAAATTCGAAGTCAAAATATCAACTTCAGAAAGACCTCAGAACCCCAGCCCAATGCTGCGGCATTAAAAACGTTCATCGTACACATTGGTTGAGATGAATGCATCTTATGACCCTGCGTCAGTGATGTTCGCTGATGAGAACTAGCAGTTCAATTCGAAATCACTGGTGATCCCGGTATGTCTGGCTTTCAATTTTCGATTTCTTTCGTTATTGGGATGGAGTTCTTAGGGTCTCTATTCATTTTCCTGATTTCACCTTTGTGTTTAGTAATAACTTGTAGTTTGGTCAGTCTGGTTGTTATGTCAGCATTCTGCTACTGATTGCTGCAGTTATTTCTTGTTGTATTCGTAATTGTGTACCATGTTCTCCGTTTTTTGTTTGTTTGTTTGGTTTTTTCGTCTTTGATGCAGTACACATTCACTAGTTTTCTTATAAAGGGGTCTAATGCTCTTAGCTTAGATTTTTGGGCGTACAACCAGATCGAACCATCTCAAGTGTAACTGTCCGAAATGGACGTGACTTCTGGTACTTGATTGATGAAAAGAAACCAAGAATTACCCATCCTTTTTTGCCTGTCCTTCTCATTGTTTTTTCTCTTGCTCACCTTTATGTCGTCTATCTGCCCTCTATTGCGTTTTTCACATTTGTTGATTTTCAAAGATATATGTTATATCGGAATATATATCGTTCTGACCATTGTGTTCTACAGAGATTACGATAGACAAATTAGTTTAAGTGAAGATAGTTAGAAGGTACCGCGACGGTACAGAGTGAGGGACTGACTGGCGGTGTGTCTGTAAGAAGCAAGGTTTCGGTAGGTAGTGGTATCGGCTCCTCTGAACATGTGCCTACCCATGGCTACTTATCCATCTACATAGACTGTACGCGGGGTACTATTTATTATAGACATCCTAGACATGATGTCTATAGACATCTTCGTGGAAGATTCTGATTATTCTTACCATTGACGATCGATTAATTTGATGCGTCTTAAAATTAATCGACATCTTTTGTGTCATACATTAAATTGAGCAAAGGCTCCACCCTCTTTGCCAACTGATTAGCTAGCAAGGGTTGTTAACAAACAACACAAAAACATTCCCAGAATCTCTAGGAGGAGAAGTTCACTCTTCTGTGTAATGGAATTACACAGAAGAGAGGAAATCGTTCTACAAATATAGTGTCCCTATTCAGAGAGAAGGAAACGTTATTTCTATCGAGCAGTACTCGAAGCTCACTCGGCAGCCCTGACATTTTTTATTTTACTTACATCATCTACATATTAATATGTGTGTGTGCGCGTGCGTATGTGTGTGTGTAATTGTATGTGTATGTGTGAATAAAGTGAGAGAGAGAGAGAGAGAGAGAGAGAGAGAAAACGAGAGAGAGAAAGAGGAGAGAGAGTGCATTTAGACACATTGGACGAGCATGACATATATTGATATAGGTCGTGATGTTTATGTATATGTACATATATATGTATATGCATAGTGTATATACTTATATACACAGACACACATACACATATCTATCTATCTATCTATCTATCCATATATATATATATATATATATATATATATATATATATGATGGAGAGAAATAGCAATAGCTCACTTCCTCCTTCGCATGGCTTCATGCAATTTCTCGATACATTTATTTTGTATAAGCGCATTGGTGTATGTGTGTGTGTGTGTGTGTGTGTGTGCTATATCGTGTGTGTTTGTTAGTGTATGCGTGCTGTGTGCTTGTGTTCATTTGCGTGATCGATCGAGTGTGCAATCACTTAAACGATTGTCTCTACAGACGCGAAGACGAAACATCAACCAACTAGTTAAGCAGCTGTTTAAAGAGCTGACATCCATCTGTACATTATATTGTCTATCTCTTGTCTCGCAGGCTGCTTTACTGGTTGGTGGTATATGTCAATCGCATACGAATTTCTTAGCCAAACAATTTTAACAGCCACATTACATAGGGAATAAAATGAGCGAACAAAAACACTAAACATACAGTCACAAGAACAAATAACTTGAGAGCAGCAGACATCTCATACATACAAACAAAAACACATCAAATAACTAAATAAACAGAATATGAATAATTAAATAAATACAATATTTGAGAAAGAAAGGAAGGGAGAATGCGAGCGAGAGAGACTAAGGAAAAAAAACAAAGAGAAAAGAAGATAAATGGCAAGAAAGAAGACGCTCTGTCAAAGCTTATTCTGCTTGTAAATCATAGCTGGCACATGGGTTTTTATCACTGTTACGCTGCCAGAGTTTCGAAGACAGAAACAAGTTTTGACTTATCTAGAATTCTATCAACGGACTGATATTCATTCAAGCGTGCATTTATGTAAGTATATGCGCGTGTGTATATGTATATTTGTATGTACATATATATG
>NC_068983.1:45477879-45479206 GCF_001194135.2 Octopus bimaculoides
ATCCCATAAGTTCTGTCCGAGTTTACCTGTTTTAAAATTGAATGAAATTTAATGGTATTTTAGAATGTCTAATGGAACTAAAAATTATTTTTATGCATTTTTGTACATTTAAACTAATTAAATATTATTTTACAGAAGAATAGAATTAAAATTACTTTGATTAAAACCCTTTCTAACATGGAAGTATGCAAAGAACATTTGAGGCACATAATGCTTTATGAGTACACAAATGGAAACTCTGCAGCCGAAGCGACTCGAAACATACACTCAGCTTATGGGAAAGAATGTTTGAATGAAAGAACTTGGAGAAGATGGCTTGCAAAATTCAAAAGTGGAGATTTCAGCCTTGAAGATGAAGATCGAACAGGACGTCCAGTTGAGTTTGATGATAAGCTCCTTGAGGCATTGCTTGAAGCGAATCCTGCATTATCAATTGAAGAATTGGCAATAAAGCTTAGTTCAAACCATACAACTGCTCATCGTCATCTTCAACAACTTGGAAAAGTTCCTAAACTTGGAAAATGGGTGCCTCATGAGTTGTCCGAAAGTAACCGCAAATCTCAAGTTGACATCTGCTCTTTTCTCCATTCTCGCGAACTCATTTCACCCTTTTCGAATAGAATTGTGACTGGTGACGAAAAATGGATCTTCTATTGAAATGTTAAACGCCGTAAACAGTGACTTATAAAAGGGAAAAAGCTCAACTACAACTTATCTTTCTATCTGGTGGGATTGCAACCTTCTCTCTATTTGGTGGGATTGCAAAGGAGTAATTCACTTTGAATTGTTACCACCTAATGCAACAATCAATGCTCAAGTCTACTGTCAGCGATTAGAGCGTTTGAACCAAGCTTTGAAGAAAAAAAACCCACTTTAGTTAATCGAAAGGGAGTGATATTTTATCAGGACTATCGCGACCCCACACTGCAAAGATCACATCACAGAAGATCGAAGACCTTGGTTGAGAAAAAAATTCCTCATCCACCTTATTCTTCTGACCTTGCTCCTTCAGACTACCATTTGTTTCGTAGTTTACAGAATCATTTGGGGGAACATAACTTTCACAAGCCAAGAGGAGGTCGAAACTGACATTTCAGAGTTCTTCGCTTTGAAACCAAAAGAGTTTTACGTTGATGGGATTAAAAAGTTTGTAAATAGATGGTAAGAATTCATAGATAATCAGGGAAAGTACATTTATGATTAAATTTCAATTAAATAAAACATTTGATTACTTGTTTTCTTTATTCAAAATTCCGACAGAACTTATGGGATGATCTGGTATATGAATAACCACTCACACGCATACATACATGTACATGTATACACA
>NC_068983.1:45479439-45480858 GCF_001194135.2 Octopus bimaculoides
ATATATATATATATATATATAATTGAGATCTCAGATATTTTTTGTGAATCTCCTTGATTCTTTCAATGTGCTTGTTCCGTGGTATTAAATTGATATTAATTAATATTCAATTTTTTACCCTATTGTTTAATTTAATTAACCATAACCACGTTCTCAAAGTTGATATATTCGATGCGGAAACTATTTTATTCAGAGATATTTCCGGATTTAGCGCGCCAAAACGAAGACTTTTGAATCTTACCATAAATATAATTAACAGAACCATTCATCATTCGTGGGGAGCAACTAGTATACGATTCTGGGAATTATATTTCTTTGGCGGTCGGTACTGATGAAAAACAGATATTTTCGGTAAGGAAATATTAATTTTGAAACCGGTCTACGGATAACATCGTATGTATTTATGTACTTTTCACTTGTCTTGCCCGTATACGTTTTGTTGCTTCGCTAAATTTTTCTGTGATCTTGTGGGACTTACAATCCACTGTGACACTCTAATCGATGCTCAGATGCGACACCTTGTTGTGGCAGATAAAAGTAAAAAGGAAGCGAAAATCATACATATTGCCGGGGTAGATGACAGAGTCGGAAAAGATGGAGACATACAGACAATTCTAACAACCAGGTTCGAGAGATATGGCGGAGAAATTGGAACTGACATGAGGGCAAATCAGGCCCGTAAAACTGTTCTATTGGGGGTAGCTAGGATTTTCAGAATGGTGCTTGGGTGTAAAGTGTACTCCACAAGTTAATATCCAAGTACCAAAGCTTATAATTTGCGGAAAGAGACCCAGTGAGACCTCTGACAAGAGGATGCTGTCCGATCTCACAGAATCAACCAGAGCAAATAAGACTAAAAGCTCTGAGAAGTAAAACAATAATGATGATAAACGTAGCTGAATTGATTTTTATGGTTTTTTTGTAGTGCTGCAAATAAAATTCTTTTCGAAGATACGTGAGTCTATGTTACTTCACCAAGCATATTTTTTTTTAATTAGAGATTTTGTGGTGTCTGTGCGAAGCGGGAAGTGTATATTTGTACATATGACATTACTTACTCTTTTTCTATAGGATTCCATCAAGTGAAGATACACAGTACTAATTTGTTTCTGTTCCTGTGTTGCCTATGTTGTTTTAAGTACTTCAGCTTCTCTGTTGTTTTGGGAATCAGCTTTAGCCAATATTTGCTTATCTGATGATATATTTGATATTCATTCAGTAATGATATATGTGATTTAATGTAAAGTAATAATAATAATAATAATAATAATAATAATAATAATAATAATAATAATAATAATAATAATAATAATAATAATAACAATAATAATAATAATAATAATAATAATAATAATAATAACAATAATAATAATAATAATAATAATAATAATAATAATTATTATTATTATTATTATATAT
>NC_068983.1:45481020-45482393 GCF_001194135.2 Octopus bimaculoides
TATATATATATATATATATATGACCTGAAATTGGAATTAGACACTTTACAATAATTTATGTTAGAAAAGAGATGCCCAGAATCACCATGGGGAATAAAACCATGTATCTGTTGTAAATAAGATGACTGCGTATACTATGGCCCCATACACCTGAATTGCGTGTTTTATTCATATTAACGTTTATATAGTGTCTCTACACAAGCTACTTGTTTATCATGTTTCTCTATCGAGACCCACGGTATTTCGTAACTACTTAACCCTATGCCGTAGAACGATAATTCCATGTTTCATCTGTTGATCGTTGTGATAAATGAGAGATAAAATGCATGCAAAAAATGAAAATAACGTAAAAAATGAAAAAACAAAAACATTTCAGTAATGTAAATGAGGAGTGGGGCAGAATATTCCAGGTGACGTCAATAAATAATAACAAAAGAGAAAAGTTATTGTATTACCTTACATAGGTTATATAATGACTATATCTTTCGAGAAAAATGTCTCCTTTTCAAATAGAAGAGAGGCAATGATTCAAAAGTTCTCAGAAATGTGTTGCAAATAAACATAATGCCTTTTGCATCCTTCAAAACTGCGACCACCACCTTCCCTGCTGATGAGGAAAGGAGTGTCCACTATATTGATTATCTTTGTTTCTAGCTGAAAGTGATGAACCCCAAAATCACCTTGGCTTAGGAAATGTTAACTGAATCAGGCTGTATCTGTCTCCAAGTTATATTTTCCTGAGAAATGATCAGCCTGGTATGCTTTTGATCGAGTGTAAGAGAACATGATAACCTCCGTCAAGCCAAGTTCATTGGGGTATGCTAATAGCATTGCCTATTTGATATATAGTCAATCGCCTGTCATCAATCACGATGTGGGGGAACAATCAATATCTTAGTCGATGGTAGTAGTTGCAAAACGTGCAGACCTTGGATCATCTTCAAGATAGATTCTCCATCCCCATCCTAGATTCAGATGCTCACTTTTAAACTGTTGATAAAAGTGGATGGCTAATCCCTAATGTCGCCAACCTGTCAGCATGAATATCGTTGGGGGCTAAACCTTTTTTCTGCAAGTGCTTAATAACACAATGATACCAAATTTTGTCCATTTTCGAGAGAGGTTTCTACTAATTACTTTTAAATTACTTTTGAATAGTCAGATGTTATTTTATCGGAGAGAACCAATGAAGTTATTAGTAAGAAGCTTCGATGTTAATGCATGCAAAATTTCACACGTCTGTTATCACTCCTTCATAGTCAGCCTATGAAGTTTTCACATACACACATGCAGACACATACATATGCAGACTCACACACACACACACACACACACACACACACACACACACACACACACACACACACACACAC
>NC_068983.1:45482403-45484392 GCF_001194135.2 Octopus bimaculoides
TAAGTACCAGTTACGCACTGGAGTCGATGTAATCGACTTAATCCGTTTGTCTGTCCTCGTTTGTCCCCTCTGTGTGTAGCCCCTTGTGGATAGTAAAGAAATAACACATACATATTATTGTGCCTGGAGAGATTCATTCTGTTTTAATGCCTTATTAATTAACGCACTCACCGGTTCGATTTCCATTCAGTTATCTTTTATAAAAGTTTCGTTGCTTCTTGCAACATCTTCACTAGTCGTTGACACTGTCATATATATTTATATATATATATATATATATGTACACGCACACACACACACATATATACATACATATATCACCCGGATATCATTTTACCTGGAAAGCATCAATGCAGTTATTAGTTATACGATTTGAAATTAATATAAGAACACAACATATATAATTAATATAAACACTACACTCGTCTGGCATTTTAACGTAGAAATTTCGCTAGAAGTTATTTCAACCTCCTTAAGCTGTTCCTCTTGCACACACGCGCATGCGCGAACGCACACATGTGTATTGTGTGTATGGTGTGTGTGTAGTGTATATGTGGTGTTTGTGTGTGAATATGCGTATATATATATATTTTTATGTGTATATTTATAGTTATATATAGATGGTGTATATGCAAATATTTATGTATATGCATTTATATGTGTGTGTGTGTGTGTGTGTGTGTGTGTGTGTGTGACGACAGTCTGTGTCTGTATGTACTTGTGTGTGTATGCTTTTGTGATTATGTATGAGAAATGCACTTTAAAATCTCTGAACTCTTTTAGAAGTATGTCGAACAATGTACAAAGAGGACTAACCTGCAAAGAAATGTGCTTGTATAAACACAATGAAGTAATGCATAAATAGAAGAGTAGCTGAAAAAGGGAGGATGAGGAAGAGGAGACGAAGAAGAGTTAACAAAGAAGTGGAGGAGGATTAGAAGAGGGGGGAGAGGGTGTGGGGAAGGTTGAGGACGACAACGTCTATGACGACGATGACGACGACGACGACAAAGAAGAAGAAGAAGAAGAAGAAGAAGAAGAAGAAGAAGAAGAAGAAGAAGAAGAAGAAGAAGAAGAAGAAGAAGAAGAAGAAGAAGAGGAGGGGGAGGAGAAAAAGGAGAACAGAAGAAGAGGAAGAAGAAGAAGATCAACAATAACAACAAGTGTTCAGATTAGAAAACAAGATATAGCTTTAAAAATGGTAGCAGCAAAACGATGCTGCTGATTCGTAAATTCGGCAGAATTTGAACTCAGAACGTATCGGCAGATGAAATACCGCTAAGCATTTTGCCTGGCGTGCTAACGTTTCTGCCAGCTCGCCACCTTAGAGGATATAATATATTTCGCTATCTGCTCGCTTCCTAGTGATCAGTGACAGTGAACTAGAGTTCTCGCTATTCATCCACTGTGAATGAGCGTATATGTTGGCTTCATCTACTCTTAAGGTTGTCACTAAGATTTAATATCTATCACGTTTATTCAATACAATACCAGGACAAGAAATTTTAGATTAGTTGTGACTGAGTAGATTCAGATCCTGATCCATTCAGCAAAATAGTTGAATAAAGAATGCGGTGTATTATAATTCAGTTCTATACAAATACCAATTCTTTAGAATTTCCCTCCAATGACTTGTATGAAATCGAATACCAAGATACATGGATATTTGGCTACCTTCACTCATAAGTCAAAGGCGAGTACAATATATATATATGTATATAAAGATATCTGTAAAGATATGTGACACTTATTCAGTAGCCATGATAAAACTCCGAGTTTCCAATGCCAAGGCGGGGGTCCACTCCAAACATCTCTTCAGTTATCCGGCTACCGGAGATTATTTTGAAATATAACCGTTAGACCCAAAGATATATATATACATAAAGTTATATACTATATAAAGATACACACATACATATATATATGTAAATATACATATATATATTATACATATAATATATATATATATATATATATATACATATATAT
>NC_068983.1:45484627-45486662 GCF_001194135.2 Octopus bimaculoides
TATATATATATATATATATATATATATATATATATCTTGATCAAATAGGGGAAAACAAACTCTATAGATGTGGAGACGAGTTTGTATATTCGATTGCACAATTCACTCTGTCCATATTCCGAATTACTTGCTTTGATATACGCACACGAATGTATTCTCTTTATCACTGGGGTTTGAACTCATATCGTAAACCGCCGGAAAAAATATCGCTAAGCATTCTATATAACACGCTAACAATTCCTGCAGCTTAGCAATCCAAATAAAGGTTTCACATTTTGGTGCAAATCAGTAATATGAGAGGCGGGGCAAATCAATTACAACAGCCGCTGTACTTCATTTGCACTTTATTTTATTGACCCCGAAAAGATGGAAAGCAAATTTAACTTATAGGAATTTGAGCTCAGAAAGTAAAGAGTCGATAGATATGCCACTAAGCAATTTGTCTGTCACGTTGACCATTTTACCAGCTCGCTACCTTAATAGTAACAGCAGCAACAACAATAACAACAGTAATTATTTCTTATATAAGCATTGAAGACCACGAATATCTCTGTGCTTTCGATTGATTGAACAATCCTTGTTATGTAACTACTATTATATCTGTGTATCCTAGTTGAAAACTTTTAATCGGTACATTAAATTCTCACGGAATTAATTGAGGGTATTCAGGAAATATGAGAGCCCGAGTCATTTTCCATACAGATGGAAGCACCGTCAAATGCTAGCATAAAACTATGCAACTCAGCTATTAGGAATTCAACCTTCTCTAATTAAAACCATATTTGCCGTGTATCTGATACCAATATTCATCGTAATTCACAAGCGTTATTCAACAAGGCGCAGTAAATACGCTTTCCGGTACGGAATCTGCAAGCTAGATTTATTTACGCCTGTCGTTCATTGAGCATGTGTATATCTTAACGAAACCAAATCGATATTGTATGGTTCGAACAGAGTACGTCGCTTTAATATGGGTAACTTCCATGAGATCTCTCGATACGCTAAAAATAGTAGTGAAATTTCTTTCAAAATTGCGATTTTACTGTGGTTGTACTCAGCATTTTGCAACACACTACCCTCTTTCTAGTAATAGAATGTTACAAATGTCCCACCCACTTAAAACTAATTATGTATACTAATTTATTAGTCATATTCCCTTATGAGAAATATGAATAATAGAAAAAATGGATTTATCTCCAATCTTTTACTTGTTCCATTCATTGAAGTGTGGCCATGCTGGGGCATCACTTTCAAGGAGTTGGATGAAGAAATCGACCCTTTTAATATTTTTTAAAGTTTGATACTTTTCTATCGGCCTGTTGTGAGAAGCCACTAAGTTACGGAAACGTAAACAAACCAACATCGGCTGTGAAGCTTTGCGGTGATAAACACATTTCTAAGAAATATTGTGTGAAGCTTTGCGGTGATAAACACATTTCTAAGAAATATTGTGTGAAGCTTTAGTCGAATGAATTGTAACCAGTTCTTTATTTTATCGACCCTTGATAGAGGTAAGGCAGACTTTACTATAGCAGTATATAAACATAAAGAACCAGAGCAAATACTGCAAAGAATTTAGTTCAACCCTTTAAGGACTTTGTTCATCCTAAAGAGTTTGCTCCTAATAAGAGATCACTATTAACATATTTGCTTAAGAAAGGAGAGAAATAAGCTAATAATAATAATAATAATAATAATAATAATAATAATAATAATAATAATAATAATAACAATAAATAATAATAATAATAATAATAATAATAATAATAATAATAATAATAATAATGATAATAATAATAATAATAATAATAATAATAATACTTTCAATACAGTAACAATAAGAGCATCACAACAAATCACAGCACATACCCAAGGCACACATAGCTGCGCTCGGTAGAGCAGTGAAAGCACGTGATAAAAATAAGACTACTGAATAATAATAATACGAGAAATTAAGGCAAATAGACCAGATATAGTTGTCAAAGATCATGAAGAAAAAAAATGCTTTCTAATTGATGTATCAATACCAGCAGAT